>NC_079494.1:119722256-119998681 GCF_030052815.1 Hevea brasiliensis
ATTTGTGTGTTTGATAAGGAATTGAAGTGAATTGGCAATGGAATTGAGGGTTAGGTATCTTTGCCTTAGGTGAGCTGAAGGCTGGATCGTCCAAAATGGGGTGGCCATTTATAACTTGAGAGATGTTGGTTCAATTGGTGCAAGACTAATTGGATGTAAACTAGACACATGATGCTACTAACGCACATTGAAGAGCCTTACCCAAAAAAAAAAAAACTTAGAATACCCTAAAAATTGACGGTCAAGATCAGCAATTATGGACATGGTAAAAGTAACCAAAATGGCTTGATGTTTGTTCATTGTATAACTCGGTGTAAATATCTAATTAACCTGAAATTTATATCAATAGAAGCTTAGATAATTTAGAACAACCTTACGTACTTAGAACACAAACTCAAATTCTGAGACTTAACTAGTGGAATTGTCCGCAAAATCAGAACACTAAATTGTGAATTAGTGCGAGTCTGAACTAGTGCTGATCATCGCGATTATACCGTTAAAATGGCCATAACCTAGCTAAAAAACTCCAAATAGAATGATTCAAAAGATAATTAAATAAGACACAATAAGGAACAACTTTCATAAAGAAAGTTTTATCAAATCTTTGCTATGAGGCTAGGTCCAATGGAATAGTGAATTTGAGACCTCAAATTGAAGAAATTTGAAATAAAACCTGAGGAGAGTTATGAATTGAGTTTGTAATCAATGCCAACAAAATAAAATGCAAAATGTAGTATCTTGGTAAATTTGGAAGCAACAAATCTATCATAAATTAAAAGTCAAACTTTAGGAAATGATCAAGTGAATAAGTAACCCCAATAATATAGGAAATGTTATATAAATTAGAAAAATATTAAGATGGTTAATATAGATAATGTGATTAATGAATTTAAATTCTTGAAGTTGAGTGGCTCTAGGATTTAAGGAAAATTTAGTTAAATTTGAAATCCATGAAATGTTCATGGATTACTTGAAATATGAATGAAAATTTATGTATATAGTGTAATGAATAAATTAATATATGAATGAGACTTTAGTTCTTATTATTGGAGAAATGATAAGGAAAAGTGTTTTGAGTACAATTACACATAAAAATAATTGTTATAAATTATGATAAATTTGAATGACATAATGAATGAATAAAAGGATGAATGCATAATTTAGGTAGAATTGTATTTTAGACATTTACACTCTGCTATGAATAAAAATTGAAATGTTATAAATTATAATTGGAACATATAATGAAAAAAATAATACTTATAAACCCTTAAAGGTACTAATGTGCCCATATATTGCCTAGACACGTGTGTCATATTGGATAGATTGGCATGCCAATAGGGTATTGTTTTGTGATGATCGCGTAAGGCTTTATGCCTGTATTCATGGCTTTATGCCCGCACTCATGGCTTTTATGCCCGATTATTTATTATCATGGCTTTTAGCCATACTGATATGTTATCATGGCTTTTTAGCCATATTATTTTATCGTGGATTAGCGACCGAGCTTACGTCCCATGGTATGGCGGCGAATCTTTGTGATGTCGGTGCTAACGAACCGCTTATCCAATTTAATCAGTCTGTCATAGGTTACTTGGGCAATGAAATTTATTAAGAATAATGTGAATTAAATGAATGAATAAGGAAAAAAAACTAGAATTAGTTTTAAAATTTTATTTACCGTGCAATGATTCAAAATATCTATAAATAAATTAGTAAAATGATAAGAAGATTTGCAAAAGAAGTATAACGTAAATAAATATTACAAATGTGTCTCTCGTAATAAATTAATACTAAATTTAATATTGTTAAATAATTGAATGTTGTATATATTATTACTATAAAGTTTACACACTAAGCATGTAACACCCTAAACAAATCCCACATCGGCAAAACACGGGAGAGATGATGGGTTTATAAGTTGGTGGTTCGTAACCCCTAGTGACGCGTTTTAAAACCGTGAGGGCCGGCGAAGCGAACAATATCACTAGTGGGCGGGCCATTACATTTGTGGTATCGAGTACGCTCGCGTGCGACCTTGGCGATGGTGGGGCAAACCTCGTGAGGGCATTGAGTCCCATAAGGGGTGGATTGTAACACCTGGGCAAATCCCACATCGGCAAAACACGAGAGAGATCTTTGGGTTTATAAGTTGGCGATTCGTAACCCCTAGTGACACGTTTAAAGCCGTGAGGGCTTGACCCGAGGCGGACAATATCATTAATTAGTCGTTACATTTGTGGTATCAGAGCCACTCCGCGTGCAACTTTGAGCGATGGTGGGGCAAACCTCAGCGAGGACGCTGAGTCCCATAAGGGGGGTGGATTGTAACACCCTAGGCAAATCCCACATCGGCAAAACACGGGAGAGATGCTGGGTTTATAAGTTGGTAGTTCGTAATCCCTAGTGACGCGTTTAAAACCGTGAGGGCTTCAGTCCAGAGCGAACAATATTACTAGTGGGTCGGGCTATTACAAAGCATTTTCAAAGAATGACAAATTAGGATAACCAATAATTAATATTAGTAATCTCACACGAAATTAAATTAATTATTGAACATTCAAATATTACTTCGGTTTTTTCTTTATTGTATATTATTTCCTTTGTTATATTATAGCACCACTAAGCAGCAATGCTTAGCGCGATGGATTTATTTTATCGCGCAGTTACTGAAGATAAAGCCTAATGGATATTAGACTGAGATTTTAGAGTTATGATCTACAGAGTGTTCAAGGTTGTCACCTCCTCAACAATGCATATAAATAGGGCCCATATAAGTCATTTTACGTATTTTGTATATTATAAATATTTCTTATATTGTAATATAAACTAGGAAATTATAATCAATGCGCATATATTATAAATTAATAAATTGACTATTTCATCTGAAATTATATTGTATATTATATAAATTAATGAAAATATGAGAATTACTATATATAAATCATGCATTAATGAATATGTATGGAAATGAATAGATTTGTACACATGAGTATATGAATTGCGATAATTAAATGTGAGATGACTATAATGAGTATGAACGATATTTTCATTGTAAAATATTATTGAAAATTTCAAGCAGGTGAATAGTGAAATGCGCCAAACGATAACATAATAGGGAAAACTCCATCGGTTTCTCCGTCGAAAAATAATTGATATTAAATTAAACGAATTCAAAATTACTAAAATAATAAAGTAAGATAAATTATGGTGCTCGATCTTGAGTGTGATATGTCTTGCTGATTCGTAATGAGCGGGTAAGGGATGCCACAATTAAGGCGATAATTTAAAAAAATTATTTTTTACCAGAGAAAATATAAAAATAATAAATTGAATAAATATACTTAAATAATTTAAAAAAATATAAATTTAGATTTAGTCTATATACAATAAAAATTTTATTTTTATCTAAAAATATATTTTTTAAAATATTATATTTTTTAAATATAGGGATCGACTAATTAATTCATTGAAATAAATAAATTAAATAATAGTATTTTTTAAAATACAATGATTAGCTAATTAATTTTACTGAAATAAATAGACTAAATAATATTTTAATTATCAATAAAATCTATTAACTAAATAGAAAATTTGACAAAAAAACTAAAATATTTAATAAAAGTAAAATATAGAGACTAAATAGTAAATTTTTTAAAATATATAAATTAAATAATTAATTTCATTAAAATATATAAATTAAATGACAATTTTTTATAAATTTAAAAAATAAATTAATGAAAAATTAATAAAATCATATTTATGTCTTTATAATTATTTATTTTAATAAAAAATAAAAGAAACAAAATTGATAATTTTTTTTTATGAAACATTTTCCCTATTTTTTCTCCTATTTTCCATCATAGCATTGTGGTTTAGTGTCTAACAAGTAGGAATGGCAATGGGTCGAAACTTTCGGATATCCGATTCGACCGAACTCTAATAGGATAGGTTTGGGTAATATATAATCGGGTTTGAAACGGGTTTGGATTTGAAATTTAATACCCGTGACGGATTCAGGTCAGGTTCGAGTTTTATATGTTGAATATCCATTACCCGAATCCGTTTATATAAATATTTAATTAAATATAAAATTTATATTTTTTAATAATATTTATAAATTTTATTTTATATAAAATAAAATTGAAATATTTTTTGAAATCATTAAAATTTTAAAATATAAATTATTAATAAAAATAATTTTTTATATAAATTATTAATCAAATATATAAAATTAAAGGGGTTTTGGTATTTTTCAAGTAATAAAAATCGAGTTTGGGACGGGTTCGAGTTTTGAGAATATTAATCGGATACGGGTTCGGATATGATGATTTTCGCGGGTACCCTACTCATTGTCATCCCTACTAACAAAATTGAATGAAATAGTTAATGCAATTAACCTTAATTAAATTGATATTAGAATTTAATTATATATATATATATATATTGTTGGTGTATATAATAGTTTTAATTTAAATTTAGTTTGATTCATTTTAAATTAAATTTAATTTATTTTTTATAAAAATTAAATTAAAACAACAAGATAAATTTGTTTCAATTTAATTGTAACGTGTCATCCATTTTCAGCTCTAGATGGGGAGAACCTGTACCCGTCCACGGCCCTACTCGCGAAGGGTTGAGCCCGAACAGAACGGAGCTTGTTTCATTAGCAAGTAAATTCCCAAAGTTATTCTCCGACGCAACGCGATCTACTAATTAATCTGCTGTTGGTAACTAATCCACTCCCCTCAAAATCGACTTCATTTTTCTTCAATTTATCAAAAGCAAACCTGGCTTCAGCTATCTGGAAACGCCTATTCCCACCGCAAACCCGAAGACCCGCCCCAGTCATCCCCGATATCAGGATAAACCGCCGCTTTAATCCCGGAATGGATGTTAACGTATTCAAATTATGCTCTGGTCTCAAGGTTCTCGGCTACTTGATGATCCTTCTCGTCGCCGGCATTATCACCGTCTCCTACTACGCCGTCGTGGTTATTACCTGGGGCCCGCAGTTGCTTCGCGGTGGTGTACACTCTCTTTCGGCTATCTTGATGGTTATAGTGTTTCATATTCTGGTAATTTTAACACTTCAATTGCAATTGCACTTTACTTGTATTCTTGTTTGCTTGACAAATAGAAATTAAATTGCAGCTCGGACTTTTATTGTGGAGCTATTTTAGAGTAGTATTGAAGGACCCTGGTTCAGTCCCTGAGAATTGGAGGCCAGAGCGGTTGGAGGAGAATTTGGAGGGAGGTAGCTGTATCAATGAGTCGGATTTTAGAGCACCTGAGAATTTGGGTTCTACATGGTCTGCGCCTGCTGGGTTGGATAGGGGACCACATGTGGGCTATTGCAATCACTGCCAGAACGGCAAACCGCCGCGTTGCCATCATTGCTCTGTTTGTAAGCCAATATGTGATCTTTTTTTACAGCTTATTGATTTTCTTCATTAATTTCTATTATGTATCTTTTAATTTTACCAGTTTTTATTTTACTTCGTCAATTAACATTTTCTAACGTGGTATTGGGCATTTTATGATAGTTTTTATGTTCTTTTCTCTAATGGTATATGTTGATTTTTTGTAAGTTTAGGGATGCTGCTTTTTTCTCGAGGGATATTTTTGGTTATTTTTTTTGATCTCATTAATGTTTTCCCTAGTTTTTCATTCTGCCTTCCTTCATAGATTCTGCATGGAATTTTCCCCCTTATTTCAAGGGAAGTAACTGGGAAATTTAGTGTCTAGGAAATTGTGCTTCAGAGATTTTCTGAAGTTGATCGAATATTAAGCATTTGAGTTGTGTTATCATTATAACGTAAATGTATTTGTCTATTTTTCACCTTTAGATTCTTTCTCGAATCATAAATCCCTTTCATTTACTGGCTGGTGCTGGTCTTAGTTGTATTCCATGCAAATACGAATTAGGTAAATAAAGGTGGAAAGAGAGGTTTCTGAATTTACCAAATTCACAAGCTTTTCTTGGCATTTGTAAGATTTACTAAAGTTGGTTTTTTTGCCCATATGATGAAAGCGTATATTGTTTTGTGGATGAGTTAAGATGATATCATAAGGTGCTGAAGTTTTATTATTATTATTATTATTATTATTATTATTATTATTATCTTTTGCAGGCCAAAGATGTGTTCTGAAGATGGATCACCATTGTGTTTGGGTGGTCAATTGCGTTGGAGCCCGTAACTACAAGTTTTTTCTTCTTTTCTTGGTATGTCATACTACCTCCAACAGAATCTGTGCTTGCATAATTATTGGGGGGGAGGGGGTTGAGGCCGGTTCATCATTTGAACTGTTAGGCATAGTGGTAGACTACATATGAAATTAAGATCTTAATTGGATACGATAGGTGTGAATTCTATTTGGCCCTTGGCAGAATGACTTGTGATTGTCCTTGGAATAGATTTATCTGAAGGCTCTAACTATTGAATCTATGTGTAGATCTTTGAACTTTGCCCCACTTCTTTGCTGAAAGTTTTTACGATGTCATTAAACCTCTTTTTAAATTCTATAGAAGTCATATTGTAAGTTCACGGTTGAAATTGTACTCTTTAATGAGGTTAAAGTCCTTTGACATTTAATAATTTAATAAAGTCAATAAATAATATGCATTGCAAACAATTGTTATGGGTTAAATTTACCAAACTTTGATGGTGCTGAATATTAATAAAATACTTTGCATACTTTTAAGGCCAAATTACTAAAAAAAAAAAAAACTTAACATCTGTGCACTTGCAATTGTCTAATCCAATTATTTGCAATATTTTCCCAAATTTTGAGGATGGCGTTGAAGTTTGCACTTGTATATTTCTTCTTTTTGTTCTTCCCTGACTTTGTTCTGGCCTTCTCTCTCTCTCTCTCTCTCTCTCTCTCTTGAAGCTATACACATTTTTGGAGACAACAATGAATACTCTAGTATTATTGCCTGGTTTTATCAAGTTCTTTGATGAAGCCAAAAATCATTCCAGCTCCCCTGGCAATCTAGCAGTAACTTTTTTGGCCTTTGGTAAAGTACCTGCCCAGGTTAATATTTTTCATTTACATATATTAGTTCTGTATTCTCATTGTTCCCCTGTTTCTTACAGATTGTGTACCTTGATGCAGTTCTTAATTTGGCTTTTGCTCTCAGTCTTCTTTGTTTCATATTTATGCATGCATCTCTTCTGTCAAGCAACACCACATCTGTAGAGGTAAAAAATAAATAACTGTTACTTTTGTATGCCTTTAAACTTATTATGTATGTTAGTTGTGTTGCATGAGACTTTATGCATTAGCATGTAGAAGTTGGCTTCACTTATTCCTGTTATTAGGAGTGTACTTGAAATTGGCCATTACTTAGGCAGAGACAACTAATGTTTGTTGCAGCCAGCATCATAGGATAGTTAATTGTTGTTTCTATTAAGTTCATGCTTAATTTGACTTTCATTGCTGTGCAAACTGCAAATGTCATAATGTCCTTTACAATTGTTCATTATCCTGGATGTAAGAGCGAGTTCAGCATGTAGTTAAGCAATTGCTGTATATGACCTTCTTAAACACATTGTTTCAGGTTTATGAGAAGAAAGGAGCAGCTAGGTGGAAGTATGACTTAGGCAGGAAGCAGAATTTTGAACAGGTAGTCTTTTCCATTTTTTTTTATATACGATATAAGATTTTCTGTCATCTTTCAAATAATAAATGCATGATTTAAGATTCTCTGTTATCTTGCATAGTTTATGTATAATTGCTATCTATGGGATTATACTGGTTGATTGTACCTGTGAGTTGTTGATATGTGATTGCAAGAATTGCAATTAAAGACACAGTGCTTCCATTTGGTTGGGGGTGACTAGGCTAGGGAACTTCAAGTTCCTAGGAAGTGTGAAAATCTATCTTGTTTGGTTGGCATTTTATTTCAACATCCTAAGGAAATAACTTACCCTCATACTTCATAAGAAGTGAAGTTCCTAGGAAGTAGAGAATTTGAACCAAATAAGGCCTTAGTTACAGGGAATTTGTAGAACTTGAGGTTTGGAGTTGGTAGAAATTGAAACTTGGCCTCTTCTCCCTTCATTATTTATTTATTTATTCTTTGGGATAATGACATTTTGGGTGCCTAAACTTTATAGTGAAGTTGAGTGAATTGGAAAAAAAGAAAAATGGCAATTGACTGCATGGCTCAACTGACACATGGACTCCTTTAATTAAATGAGAATTCTAATTGCACATGCTTAAGATTGTGAGAAGACTACTTTGGAAAAATCTTAGAAATCCATGGTGAAAAAGCAGATTTTTTTTTCAATGTGATGGGTACATAATTTTTCAAAAAAATAAAGATAGTCCACATGCTTGCTGATGTGGAAAGTAGAGTATTTTTTTTATTATTTTAGTTCATCTTGGCATTTTAGGTAACTAGGAAAGTACAAACCCATTCCAATTTCATTGCAATTTTTTTTCCCTTGCGCACTTGATTCCTTCAAGCAAAAAAAATAAAGAACAAAAAAAGAGAGAAGAATTTTAACCATTCAAATAGAAAATGCTTGAGTGTTTAGGCACTCAAAATGTCTATATCCATTCTTGTGGCTTCTTGCTTGTGACCCTTTTTAAGCGTAACTTTAACTTTTGTATTGGTAGAAATCATGTAATTAAATGGTTACTTGATTTTTAATAAAATCTTCCGGTCAATTTGAAGCCATTCTTCCTTCTAGATGTGATATCATGTTCTTATGGTATCTGTCCTATTTTTCTTTTAGGTTTTTGGCAGAAAGAAGGCATTATGGTTTGTTCCACTGTTCTCTAAGGATGATTTAGACAGCATACCTGCTCTTCATGGCCTAGATTTCCCAACACGCTCTGATGTTGAAGCATAAGGCTTGGTGAGCATGCAAAGCTTCCTCATTTTCACATTTTTTTGGCTATGTATCCTTAGCAAATTCTTTTACTAGTTGGTCTCAAAGTGTTCTCTCAATCTGCTAGATTCAGATATTTCAAAGCATTGATTGTGAAAGAAAGCGTTAGAAATTTTGATGTAGACAGCTTTGTAAATTGGATATATATGATTTCTGTGGGGGCATCACAACAGGAGACAAATAGTGGTTGTAATTTTCAAAAGAAAGCTTGCATCGATGTGACATTGCAAAATTTACGTGTATGCACTTTTCCTTTTGGATGAATGTAAGATTATTAAGATCTGATGGCTATTTATTTTTTTTTTTTTGCCGTCATCAAATTGTCTCGCCTCTTTCTTTCTCCAATATCCATTATCCAATGCCAAGATTCATCGCCCATCCTTGAGTATGACGGAAAGAACCCATTCATTTTCCTCATTAAAATGAAGCGTTTTGTTTCCAATGTCAACATGATCTAAATGAATTAATTCTATCATTTCTTGTGTAGTTGGAGAGATCTTGTGAACTCATCGCCATTTTGTGTGGCTATTATACTCAGTAATGGAATTAATAGATGCTTTCTAATGTAGAGCCAGGAACTTATCTTTGTGGAATAGTCGTCTGGTTAAATGCTCAACCAGGCAGTAGAAGCAAACTCGTAGCAGCACGCAAATAGCGTTGGTGACAATGTAAATAAAAGTCTTGTCTCCGGTAGCGGGGAGAGGGGAAGGGCAAGGACGGGAGAAAGCTTCTTAAAATGAAATGGCTTTGCTGCGATAAATCACCAAGTATGGGCGTGTTCTTTCCGCTGCTGGGATGGAATTTGCTAAGTAATGGAATTGAAGAATTAAAAAATAAAAATCAGGATGCAGATTCCTCACTTTCACAGTTGCTAATGGATGCCCACCTTGGATTCTCTATCTGTCTACATTGGATTATTGAAAGTTTTGATAGTGGGGCCTGCTGTTGCAAAATTACTTGCAAGCGTTTGCAATGGGAGTGACAACTGACAAATAAGCATAGTTAAAAATAGTCCGGAGAGTGGAGACACTGGGAAGGCAGTAGTAGGTGAACGCTCTGTAGACCACTGGATAAGGACAGCCTCAGACATGAACATACACTATAACGAAAATACAAACTGGGGAAGGCAACATTCTTGCCTTAACACATCATGCCCTCTATTTCAATTACTATTTTCACCATTTAAAATTACACAAGTTGGGATCTATATCATACAGCACGCTTCTTTTTTTTTTTTTTTTAAAAAAATATTTTTCATTTTTCGAACTTCAATTATGCTTGAACAAGAATAATAATAATAATTACAAAATTGCTAGGATTTTCATAGTAATTCGTTTATCTGAAATATTTTTCCTTTTCGATGAAAAAAAGACAGTGTGTCCAATCAAACCAATTTAATTTTGAGCTTAAAATTTATGTTTTATACAAGAAGAGCAATGCATCATCATCGCAAGCAAACCCTAATAAGAGCGAGTGATGTGACCTAGCAACAGCTTAACAACGACGAAGGTTCAGGAATTCAAATCAATTACACTGGATTTTCTTTCAGGTATTTCTCTGAATCATCAAATAAAACGACGGGTTGTTGACTCCTTTTGGAGTTCTTGTCTTCCGAATTACTGATTTCTGAGAAGAAAAGAGCCAATGAAACGATCACCGGCGTAACAAGCAGAATAAGACCTAAGGGCACCATCCATTGCTGACTATTTGTAAGGTGATACTGATACTCCCAGTAACCCAGTATTAGCCCCCCTGAAAGGCTCACCAAAACTGACCACAAACAAGCTATGCACGCCTCCACAATCTTCATAGGTTCTTGATGATCATCAGTCTTACACTCTTCATTTTTCTCGTATCTTCCCATCGACCAAAACCAATTATTGGAATTTTCCCTTGAAATTTTCAAGAATAGAAAGAAGAAATCAAGAAGAATGAACTACTATACATTAACCTTAGCCAAACAACATATAAAAAAGCAAGAAGAAGAATACACACCTGCTCAGTCAGTTTGAAGGAGAACAGGAGATGAAGGGTGCTTGGGAGCTTAAAATGCTCAGAGATAGAGAGTTATGGTGTAGAAAAGACAGAGAGTTCCACGAATCGTGCTACTCATCCATGGAAATTAATCAAAACTCGATTGAGCTACCCACCAGACGTGCCTTTTTATCAAAGCTGTTAATTGTTAAATGAAAGGTATATATAAAGAAGAGAATAATTACGTCTAAGCTTATGACACTAGCGATTGACGTAGATATCTGGGGTAGATTTCATATGTTTTTCAGTTCAGGTATCTACCTAGTTGTTTTGACAAGTGGATTGTTTGTTTCCAGGAAATGGTTGGGTTCTTGCTCTCAGAATTTTTAAAATCAGAAAGCAAAATGCCCACAGCAAAATTTTAAGTAGCTCGTTGATTTCCAATTTACTTGAGGTAGGTCTTAGGTGTTATCTCTTTCGTTCTTTCCTTTAAGAGAGGAAGATAGCTTTTTTTTTTTTTTTTTTTTTTTTTAAATCTCCTTACCATATAAAAAACTAGTCCCTGATTTAAAAAAAAAAAAATATATATATATATATATATATATATATATTAGAAAGACAATATTTTATTTTTAATCACATTCTATAAGGGGATTAATCTTTTTAAGAAAAAAAATAAAAAATATATATTATTTTATAAATTATTAGTTATTGAATTAATATATGTAAAGAAATATGAATTTAAATCCAATAATTCACCATTCCATTTTAAGTAATTTTTATTAATGTTTTTTCAATTTTGAGAGTTATTTCAATTTTATTCTTTATTTTTAATTTGTTAAAAAACTGCAAAACTTTAATTTTATTTAAAAAATCCCTTTAAGATTTTCAGAGTAAGAATAGTAAATTACTCTTTTACTCCTTCCTTTTAAAAGAATAAAATCACCATATTTTACCCCATTTTCCTTCTCTTTTCCTCTCTTACTTTTATGATTAAATTAATTAATATTTATTTATCAATAATTTAATAAAATTTATTAATAAAATTATAAATTTACCCTGAAAATCTATTTTTTAGGTTAGAAGAATTTTTGGAAAATAAAATTAAAATTTAAAAATTTTTTAATAAGAAACTAAAGTTAAAAGAAGAAAATGAAGCCATTCTTAAAGAGCTATCACTAAAAATTAGCACTCCATTTCTATATGCCAGAAAAAAAAAATCTTACATTTTATTTATTAAGGGAAAAAGTTTATTGTTTAATACTAGCTAAGAAATTCCATTTGGGCAATTACTATATAAAAGATCCTGTTAGCAAATAAATTTGTATTTTATTTTCATAATAAGTCCATTAGAATTTAAGTCTCACATCTGAAATAAATAATAATTAAACCGTAAATATAAATAATTGGATTGCAGTATTAATTTAATTAATTATTTTGATATTTAAAAAAAATTAACTTCAAGAAAAAAGAAAGGATTTAATTCTTTTTGAGGAAATTAAATTATAAACAATAAAATTAAAAGTAATTAAATTAAAATAGATTTTACTCGTTAACTGACCAGATAATTTCTTCTGGCCTATCTTACCTTCTTATTTAGGAAGGAAAAAAAAATAATAACAAATTTATATTATTGCATAAAATAACATGCAAGACGGGAACTCTGAAGAAAGAAAAGAAAAAGGCCGATTTCTTTGTTGTTAGGATCAGGGCTGCATGGCTGAAATGGATTTGGGTGGTTCTTTATGTTCAGGACTTGGGTTGGCTTCTCCATGTCTTGGAGCTGGGCTTCTTGTGTTTCCTTTATGGTTTACTGAGCTTTAATCAGATACCCATAATAAAAAAAGAAGTGGAATTGACATTAATTCTTAATGAATTACTTTGAAATAAATAATTTATAAAAACATTTAAATGAATCTTCATGTGATTAGTACATAAATTAAATTTTAAATTAAAAAACTTGAACTTGTTCTATTTTAAATGTAAAAATTAATAAAAAAAATTATTAAATTAAAATTTCATAAAATTATAATTTCCAAACGAGAACTGCTTGAGTGATTGAAGGGTGGGGAATAAACTGCGAAACACAGTCACAGAAGTTATTGACTGCCAAACAGGGAAAAGAAGGGTGCGAGACAAGTCAACCAATTCTTGGCATATTCCACGTAATGTTTTTTTGGACTTTCTCAATTATTGATTACTTTTTCTTTTTCAGTAGAATTATTCATTATTTTTAATTAGCTGCACCATCCTTAATATCTACTTGCCAATTTCATTTGTTATTTTGCTTACAAGGAAATAATAGTTATAAATCTTAAAAATAATTAAAAATTTAAATTTAAATTCAAAACTTTACATTAAATTAAAGCTCATTTGCAAAAGTGATATAATAATTAAATATTATAGAAGGATTTTTTTTAGACAAGATAGAATAAGGCCATATGAAGAAGGGGTAATTATGTAAATTTTGCATTAATGTATGGAATATTTCGATGTTGTGAAAACAATAATATCAGACACGGAAACAAGGATTTGTCGAATGGGTGGATAATCATACAGGTAGGTCGGACCCACGTCACCCTTCTCCTTTCCCTATCCTCCCCTTCTCCTTCTGCACGTCTCTTCTCTCTCTCTCCCTTCTGCAACTCAATACAAAAGTTTCATAGTCTCTACACACAAACCAATAGATACCGGTCACACCAACATTCGTGTTGCGAGGAGGAGCCCAACCGGCAAAAATTAGAACCATACTGTCATCGCCCTTTTCACTGATCGGACTAAACGCCAAGGACAGAATGAGCGTCAAGGTACCTTCAACGCGGACGAGCACGCGCGTAGGGAAGTACGAACTGGGAAGGACCTTAGGTGAGGGCACTTTCGCTAAGGTCAAGTTTGCCAAGAATGTCGACACTGGCGATTGCGTCGCCATTAAAATCCTTGATCGTGAGCAAGTCCTTCGTCTGAAGATGGTCGAACAGGTTCGCCTGGATAAACGTACACATATACAACCGAAAAAATTATCATCTTTTTGTTTAGAAATGTCATATTGATATAAAATTATTATTTTATTATATTTATTTAATTTTAATCCATTCTTCTTCTTAAAAAAAATTGTCACTCAATGTTGTTTAATTATATATATTTTGCAGTTGAAAAGAGAAATATCAACAATGAAGCTGATCAAACATCCGAATGTCATCAAAATCTATGAGGTATAAATTATTTTCGTGCTATTTTCTACGTAAAACATTTTCTTGGAGAAAACAATTGATAATTGAACACGATATGTGATATTGATAAAAACGGGAAACTATATTCCTGCAATTCGATTTCTGGTTTTCAGGATTTTACAACAATTGCTTATGGATGTTGAATGTGTCTTAGAATGACACAATTGATAAATACACGTTTCAATTCATATGTATGACTACACTTGTCTTCTATATCCGTAGGTTATGGCCAGCAAAACAAAGATTTACATTGTTCTTGAGTTTGTTGATGGAGGGGAGCTTTTTGACAAAATTGTAAGTAAATTAGTTGGCTGTTCTTGTGCATTTGCGGTCGTACATGGAAATTTTTTATGCGGCATTGGTAACTAATTAGCTTTCCCCATAAGCAACATTTGGCTTTTTGATCCCAGGCAAGGTACGGGAGACTTAAAGAGGATGAAGCCAGGAGATATTTCCACCAGCTTATCAATGCTGTTGATTACTGTCACAGTAGAGGAGTGTCGCATAGAGATTTGAAGGTTTACTAAACTTCTATGCCTGGATTCACTGGGTTGATGGCTCTGTAGATATATATATATATATATATATATATATATATATATATATATATATATATATATATATATATATATATTGTATTTTCGCCTTTTATATGACTACGGGTAGAAGTTATCATTAACTGCTACTCTGCATTTTTATTTCCAGCCTGAGAACCTTCTTCTTGATTCACTTGGCGTTCTTAAAGTTTCAGATTTTGGACTGAGTGCAGTATTGTCGAAGCAAATACGGGTAAGCATTATTTGATTATTGCATATATGTTGAAGGTTAATGCAATAAGAAAATAGCATTCTGCTATGTGGGTTAATATAATAAATGAGTGATCTGATTGGTTGCTTACATAATCAAGGTTCCCTATGTAAAGAAGGTAAGATTAGCATTTCATTGACTCCTGTAAACATGTGCACCCTCTTTCTTATAGATTGGAAATGGATTACTATTTCAATACTCTGAGGATAAACAATCTTTATATCATGTGAAACAGAGGCTGACCTTACTAACATTCTTCCAATAATTAATAGGGGGATGGACTGCTTCACACTGCCTGCGGAACCCCAAATTATGTTGCCCCTGAGGTATGTACCTATGACTCGATAGAGATAAGATTCCATAATGCTACAACTCATGCATCTTTTGTGGCATAATGCATATGACATTTTCCTTTCCAGGTTCTCAAAGACAAAGGTTATGATGGTACAGGCTCTGATGTTTGGTCTTGTGGGGTCATTCTGTATGTTCTTATGGCTGGATACTTGCCTTTTGACGAGCCAAACTTTATGGCTTTGTATAGTAAGGTAAATAGCACTAGGACTTTTGTTCCCCCTTTTTCTGTTTTTACATAAAATAATAATTTTGAAAAATAAATTCAGATTTGCAGTGCTGACTTCACATTTCCATCGTGGTTCTCTTCTGGTGCAAGGAAACTGATAAAGCGCATTCTTGATCCAAACCCTGTTACAGTGAGTTCAAGAATCCATCCCTGTTATACTGCTTTTGATTTCTGGTACTTCTTATCATGAGTACACTTAGAAAATGGTAATATGAAACATTTAATATGATGCGTTTTTGTCTTAATGCATTTGTATTTTGTTAATTTGATGATTGTTTTTTTTGCAGCGGATAACCATTTCTGAAATATTGGAAGATGAATGGTTCAAGAAAGGATACAAGCCCCCGCAGTTTGAGCAGGAAGACGATGTAAATCTTGATGATGTTGATGCTGCTTTTAATGACTCAAAGGTAAGAATTATAATCACTTGTCTAGTTTTTCACTTAGCCAAAATGATTTTATAAAATATGCTATTTTCCAACTTTTTTATGCAAATTCTTTCACAAATAACATTCTGTAATGGGATGTACAAAATATCTAATTCTAAGTGCCTAAATTATTTTGCTGAAGTTTATCTAGTTTGGTTTGTGTCTACGTAATACGTTTGTGACTTTGTATGCCAGACATAATTGATAAATGACAATTGAGAACACTCTTCAGCTGACTTTTTTCATACAAAAAAAATTGTTTCAGGAACATCTAGTTACAGAAAGGAAAGAGAAACCTGTATCAATGAATGCTTTTGAGCTTATTTCTAAAACCCAGGGCTTTAGCCTTGAAAATTTGTTCGCGAAGCAGGCGGTATGTATAACTATAATTTTCTTTTTTTGTTGTTTTAGTTTTACTTGAGGCCAGGGTCATGTGCAATGATAGCATCTAGGGAATGATTAGTGGATTTTCTCAGTTGAGAAGATGCATATTGGCTGTTAATTTTTTCATGCGGCTTGAATCTTCCTAATTGTTGCATAGATAGGTAGCTATAAATCATATTTTGTTGGCTTGGATAGAGTCATTTTTTAACTATGGTAAATATGTTGTTGATAGCTAATATTTCTCTTTATCCCTCTATCTGCCTCCTCTCTCTCCTTTTTTTTTTTGCTTTTTTCGTTTTGTGGGTCTCCGTACGTTAGGGTCTTGTTAAGCGAGAAACTCGTTTTGCTTCCCATAGCCCCGCAAATGAAATTATGTGTAAAATTGAGGAAGCTGCTAAGCCTCTAGGCTTTAATGTTGACAAGCAAAACTACAAGGTAATTACTTTGAGTTTCCATGTCCCACCCCAAAACCGGTAGCTTTTACAATTAAATATTTATTTTAATTCTCTTGGCTTTGATTTATTCAACCATTGCAGATGAAGTTGAAAGGTGATAAAAATGGGAGGAAGGGTCAGCTCTCTGTTGCCACTGAGGTAATGAGTTAAGGAATGTAGAATAATTTTTCTATATTTGATAATTTGCATTCATAGAAAGGAAAAGGGTCAAATAATTTATGTTTGAAGTTGTCATGGTAGAATATGTATGCATTGTGCTATGGTGCTGTACTTTGCAATTTCAAATATGGACAAAATCAGACCATATGCTGATGTTGGTAGCCTCTTATCGGCATTATCACTTAAACATGATTTAAGAAGCGCATATTCTTTTTAAGAACTTGCTGCCTTAGATTCTTTTCTACCTAACAGTTTAGATTGAATGGACCTGATTAAAGCCTTGAATTCTGACTATTTGTGCTTGGCTTGATAAATCTTTTATCATCACATTGTGTTGTTTCCTCTATTTATAATGCCAAATGGTAAGCAATCAGAGCAATATATTTATTATCTAAAATTTGTCATAATTTTTTTAACCAGTGAAAATTTCTTATAGTTTGATATTGTACACATGCGCTCACACTCACGCACAATAGTACAATACTTAATAATTGAATACTTTTGAATTTCAGGTGTTCGAGGTGGCACCAACATTGCACATGGTGGAGCTCCGGAAAGTTGGCGGTGATACACTGGAGTTTCACAAGGCATGTCAACATTCTCATTTTGGATTCATTCACAATATCATAGTGGTTCTTACTCACTTGGAATTCTATGAAAGAAGAAGGAAGATCCATTTTCACATAATTATCAATACAATCACTGTTTACTATTCCATGCTTCATTTCCTCAGTCATCGTACAGTGAAGACTCAAGGAATTTTAATCCTTTGATAGCCAAAGTTCATGAATGACTGATTTTGAATCCCTTTTCCTGATCATATTGCAGTTTTATAAAACTTTCTCGTCAGGGTTAAAAGATATTGTCTGGAAATCTGAAGGAACCATTGAAGGATTGAGGTATGCTGTCCCTATCTCAGTTTCATATGCATTTGTGGGTAGCACATTTAATTGGCTATCAATTTTCTTGTGCAGATCATAATAGGAACTGCCACATTGGGTCCATTACTTAATTGCTCTATAGTTATTTTGGCACCGTGACATATATGAATCTGCAAATTGGGTACGATGCAAGCAAGTTGGTTGACGCAGTGGTATCAAGTGACCCGTGGTGGTGTGCTGAGGAAGAAATGAGCGGTGAGTGGGCCTTGCTTCCTCCAAGACAGCCTCCTCCCAACTTTTTTCTTCCTCTCTCCCATTGATTTCTTGATCCAAATTCACCAGGTTTTCCAATAGAGGACAGTTGATGTAATCGGAGAAATCCTCCATTTTACTTTACATTATGGACAAGAAATTCTATATAATTTTGATGCTTTTAAGAGATGAATTATATATATTTTTTCTTTTAAAACATACACAAGTATTGGTTTTAACATTTATCGACTGATACGTCTTTATAATTAGAATTTGATCTTTTGAGAAACCATTCTCAGTAAGTAAATGACCTGGAGGAGTAAGAATTGCTGATCAATATATATGAATAATAATAACAAGAAGAGCAGTAAAGGAGAAATATATCATGGAAAGCAACTTTCAAAATTGAGAGATGATGGGCAAAGAAGCATTGAATTTGATTTGAGGGAATGAACAAAACACCCTCATGCTTGTCGAATTTGATTTGATTTGTTTTGATTTTGAATATGACCAAGAATTCAATGTAACCACATGGTTGACTACAAAGGCCAAATGCATATAGTTAGCGGGTTGGGCATAGAGAAGATATCTATCTAAGCATGCTTCATATAGATACACACTCTTCTGGTTCTCCATGCTCCACACCATACTAGTATATAGGTTTTATGTATTGATAGACTTTGGTGCACTGTATGCTTCTTTTATAAACAAGGCATTGGATAGAATGGAAATTAATTTTATATTTTATATTTATTTATTTAGTGGAATGGTGGAGAGCAACTGGAGTATGGTCACGTAGGGCTGGCATTCACTACTACGTAGAGGAAGAAGTCAGGCAATCCAGTAAGAAGAAGGTGGACAAACAATGGGCCGAAATACGCCTATTAGCCCTTCATTTTTTAACGGATTCCATTAGGACTGTTTACCTCATTAAAGTGGGCTCCATTTATGAATTCGACGTGTAAAATACAAGTGTCTGTGACATTTTTTTTTTTTTAATTATTTATCACACTAAAAATATTAATCATTTTATTTTATTTTTTAATTTTACCTTTTATTTTTATTAAATATAAAAAATATTTATAAAATTTTTTAAGGGAAATAAAAAAATAATTTAATCAATTATTTATATATCTTTATAAAAAATGAGATTATTTAATTAAATGTGGCAACGAAAGTAATAATTTATACACTTATATATAAACAATAAATTTTTTATTAAGTCTGTGGTAAAACTTCTGAACCTTAAAGTCTGAAACATTCAAAGGAACGTTTGTGAATTGCCAAAAGTGCTAACACAGACACATTCATTAACTACTAGATTCTCAATTTATTAATTAGTGGAAACATCTGTTTTCCTTTTCCCCAATCCATCGAACCAAAATGATTGAATTTTTTTTTTCAATCATATAGATAACAGAAAAATATGTTAGTATATTGAATTATATATGTATACAATCCATTTTCTTTTTATTTTGATCCTACCGTTAGTATTGTGACGATATACTTGGAATTCATCTAATTTTTTTTTTAATATGCTTAAATTTCTCATAATTGATCTTCTACAAAAATTGGTTTCAGTCTTTTCTTGGCTGAATTGTGATGTGGCTCTGCCATTTATACTTAAAAATCACTCTGTAATTTAGTTTATTTCTGCAACTAATTATATATTTATTTTTGATAAAATTTGAGGTACTGATTGAAAAATTTTAGTTGAGGTATTAATTATAGCTCTTTTTTTTAATTAATTCCTTATGGTTAAGTATTTTTATGTCCTTATCAATCATCATTAGTGATCCAAATGAAGGATTTTGAATATGATAATGAAGATAACAGGGATGACAGTCAGTAGGTTATCTGTAAAATCACTCTATTTAAATTCAAACTTGATTATTATTTTTAATATCTAAAATCTAATTAAAATCTATATTAAATAACTTTAAATCATTTCCAAACCTAATTAGTGGTACATAATAATATTAAAATCTATTTAATTTTACATATTTTAATTAATAATTTATATAAAATATATTTTTTTATTAATAATTTATATTTTAAAAATTAATACAAATATTTTTATTATATTTATTTAAATAATATTATTATGAAAATATAATATTTATTTTTAATTAATTATTTATATAAATAAGTCTTGAATAATACTGCTCAATGTATAAAATTTAAATTTAATATAGATATTATTTTTTAAATTAAAATCTATTCCAACCTAAATTATATACTATCAAATTTATTATAATAGAATTTAATTGAGTCGAGTATCAAATGCCAAATTGGCTACCATCTGTAGTAGCTAAAAATAATTGTTGATGAAAAATGCGTATAACTGCCAATTGACCAGACGTCCATGATTTGTTGTATGGAAGATGATAAGCAAGTATTAATTGGATTTAGATTTTGATAGTTTACGTCGATGAAGAGGACTGAATTATTTTTTTAAATAAAATTATTTTAAATGAGAAAAATTATTTTATTATTTTTAATGTTATTATAATTAAAATTTATTAAATTTAATTTTAAATTATTTTTTAATATTTTTTAATTATTATATTTAAAAAAATAATATTCATATCTTTTTCTATTTTAGATAGACATTGAGTTTCAATTTTATTCCTTCCTTGGCGATACTTTGTTTTCTTTTTAATAGAAAATTAAAGTTTGACTATTATTATTAATTAGTTGAGTAGTGGCAATAACTATATCAATATAATCAAATTTTCAAATTACGATATTATTATTTTTTTAATAAATAATTCATTATGAATTTATTTATATAAATATGTAGTATTGGGATTTTTTTTATTTTAAATTTATATTGTATTATATTTAATAAAAATAATTTTTTTTCCTTTTAAAAAATATACTGTAGTTTTCGCAAAATAAGAGTTGACAGTATAATATAATGTTGTTTTGGGGCATTGATTAATTAAGTCTCTCATTTTGATAAAAGCTGTGTTTAATATAAATTAGACTTTATATTAAAATAAAATTAATAATATTTAAATTAAATATTTATATTAAGATTTACGTTAAACCACTTAAAATATACGCATAATAAAAATAATAAATATATAAATTTCAATAAAAATGTTTAATTTAATTAAAAATAATTAAATTTATTTTTAAATAAAAATAAGTTTATAATATTCATACCCTTTCACAAATGAGAAAGATATGATAAATGAAATAATGATTATTCTTTCCCATCACATTAATGGCTTTGGCTTTCCCTTTAAAATTTGTTCAGGTCATATTATTAGATGCAGTAAACACTTCAGATGTATATTGATATATTAAGTGCGCGTGTGGCATACCATTACAACTGTGCGCCATTTTTGAGATTTTGAATTAAATAACAGACGTACCGAGCAGGCGGCATTACGTTGCAGACAGAGGAGTTGTGGCTCTAAAATTTTTCAAAATTATAAATTTTAATGATTTTTTTTAAATTACTGTTTACCTTTTAAAAATTTTTAAAATTATAGTTTTACCTATAAGTTTTAATAATTTTTTTTAAATTACTATTTACCTTTTTTTGAAAGTTTTCAAAATTATAATTTTACTCATAAACTTTGATGATTTTATTTTTTAAAAATTACTGTTTGACTCTAAAATTTTTAAATTTAAAATTTTACCTATAAAATTCAGTGTATTTTTTAAAGACTACTATTTGTCTCTCTAATATTTTTATATTATTTAATTTTTGATCTCTTAATATTATATATTTTTATTGTAATTCATATATTTTTTCAATATTTCATTTAATTTTATTTTAATATCAAAAAAAAAATCAATACTATATAAATGGAAATCATGCTAAACCAAACTTATATTTACTATTTTTGTTTAATCCTATTAAGAACTAAATCGAAATTATACTGAACTATAATCAAATCACATATTTTTTAATATTTTAATATTATATAATTTCAATAAAATTATATAATATATGTATTACCTAATTTACCCTTAATTACCTTTAATTAAAAGGGTGTGTATATATATAATTTAATATTATCTTTTATTTTTCCTTTTTTTTAAACAATTTTTTGATAAATGTATTAAATAACTTTATAGTGATGATTATATGATTAAATCATATTTTAGTCATGTGATATACCTTTATGTATAAAATAATATTTTGCATTCATTAAGGACTATATATAATATATTTTTTATATCAATATTATCATTTTAATGTTAGCTAGTATTATTACTTTTATTGATAATTTGATGTTAAAAATTTAAGATTATTTTGAAAATTTTAAAAGTAATATAAAGTTGTGCTGTAATTTTAGGTGCAAGGATCAAGACTTAAATTAAAATTAATAATCAAATAAAATTGAAATGAAACTGAAACTAAAATTAAAATTGTATTAAAATTATTTAGAATCGAATCAGAATCAAAATCAAAGTTTGATTTCAATATGATTCTTAAAAGTCAAAGAATTGAAACTATCTTATATCATATCATTTTTTTAAATGTGTTAATAATAAAAATTATACAATATAATAACTGCATTCAATCCAAACGGGCCTTAAAAATAGTGTAGATTTTTTTTTTCTTTGATATTAATATAGTTGTCATTCTTCGTACGCAACATAATGATTCATTTTTCAGATGTACAAGATTTAAAATTAATATCGTATGCATGATAAATTTGACATGATACGTAACAATAATCGATCCATGTACAATTGATATTATGTATTTTAGAATGACAATGTTGTGTGCTGCTGAGGATAAATGTGGCATGCCCTATGCATATCAGCTACCAAATTAAAAGCATTAAAAGCTATAAACACAGGGTGGTGTATATCTTAAGTTAAACAGAGCATCGAGATACAAGTCCAACCCAGTTACGTGAACAAGCTAACTACTAGCCTTGTGGTTGTTGCCGTCCATTTTGAATTCCCACATCATGTTATCATTAATGTTATTTGCAATGTATTCCCTTTGATCGCTGGATCATGCAAGTATGCCTAAAGGTTAGGCTTCTCATTCAGCATGTGGATCTTATAAATTCCTTGATATAGAAAATTTTGTATTAATATTAATAATGTTTAAACAATGGAAAAGATTTTATTTATAAATTATAATCAGGGAAAAAATTTATTAATATACAATATAATATATTATACTGTTATAAAATTATTTTAATATGTTTTTATTAATCGGCTTTAAAAAAAATTCAAATATTTCTATTATAATATGTGCATATTTTTTAATTAATTCACCCTAACTCAATTATATTTCAAATATTTAATAAAATTTTAAAATTTTCTAATCAATTAGTAATGTATAAATATATAATGAGATTTATATATAAAATAAATGTGATTTATATATTTATATTTTAAATTTATGATAAATTAAATTTAAATAATTTTTTTCCTCCTATGGTGTAAGAGTTTCCACAAGGAATTCTGTCTCGACATATACTTTCCACTTGACTAAAATGAGTATCAATTGTTTTCGTAATCTTGTAAGAATTTTGGATAATAACATAATTTGCTTCGACAAGTAAATTTTATCTTCTTAAAAGTTTATATAACTTCCGAGCGCATTTATATATCATGTTATATATATATATATATATATATATATATATGGTCAAACTCAAGAAATTTTGCCACATGCAGGTCGTTTTTCAATGGAACACGTAAACCCATAGAAAATAAAAGAGGATAAAATGAATTTCGTAGAATAATGATGCTTATGAGACTGATGATAAATTAAAAATTCAGGTAATTACTTTGTGAATGATTTTTTTTCTCTAATAATCCAACGAGGAAGAAATTTTAGCATATTATTATGACTTTATGTTAATATTTAATATAAAATAATAAATAAATAATAATAATTAGACACATATATAAATATAATTTTTTTTAAAAAAAATATTATACAGATATTATAAATTTTTAAATTATTTATTATGAATCATCGAATGGATTATATGAATCATGTCATGATTGTACAATTTCTGGTGGGGAACAGTGAGAGAATTTGTCTCCTTCTGGCAAATTGGCAAATGGCGCTGAGCGTTGAGATTAGCGGCTACTTTATTTGACCAAAATTCATTAATTGTTCCTCGACAGCTAGTCACCTAAAATCCATCGGCTTTCTTTGAATTCCCATAATCATCCTTCTCTTCTCTTCACATTTCCCATTCGCCCATGTTGCAGAAACATGGTCCTTAAAAATTCCACGTGGACACGTTCTTTGTGTTTGAGCATGAGCATAAGCATATGGCAAGACAAAAAGATTTTTTTTAGGATAATTGATTCAAGTTGAAATTCATATGAAATCTATTATAAGCATTAAAAGTAATAATTATGTAATTAATAATTATCACAAAATTATTTTTCATAATAATTATATTTTAATATTTCTCTCCAAGTCTCAAAATGACAGTGATCTTGCTTGAAACTTGAAAGAAACCTCACATTATCACATGGCCACCTCCATCAAACACAACATACACACACCTCCCCTCTCTCACCCCCCTTTCTTTTTTTTTTTTTTCTTGGTTACCAAACGGACATGGGAATTTTTGGACCAAGATGGAGTTTGGCTTTACCCTTTATTTTTATATTGTTCCTGATACCATATATAGCTAGCTTCCCATTCCCATGGTGGTTGAGCTATCCAACTTTTCTTCGAACTACTCACCATAAATTCAAGAATAGGATTTCAGCTTTCTTGCAGTTAATATATGACCTTTTCTACTGGTACAGCTTCCCAACTCTTGAGGTCTGAATCCATCTCTCTCTTCGTGTCTATCTTACCAACCAACTGTGAACTGTTTTTATGCGTGTAGGCCAGGTTTTGCTTTTAATTTAGCATTTCTTTTCTTTTGGATGGGATGTAGTTCAGCGTCTTGTTTATAAATTAGCGATACCCGTTTTATTTTTTCTCACAAGCAACCGAAACAAAGCACTCACAGAGGAGCTCTACACAAATGGATAATATAGACATGGATAATGAGAGATTGACGGCGGAGATGGCTTTTAAAGACTCTTCCTCTGCTGTCATAAGAATCCGTCAACGTTTGCCTGACTTCTTACAGTCCGTCAAGCTCAAATACGTTAAGTTAGGTTATGGCTACTCATGTAACCCTGCTACTATACTCATGTGTCTCGTAATTTTCCCTTTGTCCATAGCCACGCTCGTTCAAATCACTGGTCTTCAACTAGACCTGGTTTACGAGTTATGGACGACTCGGTCCCTTCAACTCCATGAAATAGACGCCGCCACTAGACTTGCCGGTTCTGTTCTATTACTTGTCCTTCTCGGAGTCTACTTGGCCAAGCGGTCCAGACCCATCTATCTGGTGGATTTTGCATGTTACAAACCGGAAGATGAATGGAAGATGTCAGTGGAGGCCTTCATGCAAATGACGGAAGATAGCGGGCTGTTTGACAAAGAAACTGTTCAATTCCAGAGGCGGATATCGACAAGGTCAGGTCTAGGAGATGAAACTTATATACCAAGAGGAATATCGTCTAGACCACCGAATTTGTGCATGGACGAAGCCCGGAGGGAAGCCGAGTCAGTCATGTTCGGAGCATTGAATTCTCTTTTCGACAAAACTGGAGTTAAACCGAGAGACATTGACATCGTCATTGTGAACTGCAGCTTGTTTAACCCGACTCCGTCTCTGTCCTCTATGATAGTGAATCACTTCAAGCTTAGAACAAACATTAAGAGTTACAATCTTGGTGGAATGGGTTGCAGTGCAGGGCTTATCTCTATAGACCTAGCCAAAGACCTTCTGAAAGCAAACCCCAACACTTATGCAATTGTGGTAAGCACAGAAAATATAACTTTGAATTGGTATTTTGGCAAGGATAGGTCAATGCTACTTCCCAACTGCATATTCCGCATGGGTGGAGCTGCCGTTCTTCTCTCGAACAAGGGCCAAGACAAGGGCAGGTCCAAATACCAGCTGGTCCACACAGTCCGAACCCACAAAGGCGCTGATGACAAAAACTACCAGTGCGTTTACCAGAGAGAAGATGATAAAGGAACTGTTGGGGTCTCATTAGCCCGTGAATTAATGGCTGTAGCTGGAGACGCATTGAAAACAAACATTACTACATTGGGTCCTCTGGTACTGCCTTTAAGCGAGCAATTTATGTTTTTTGTCACCCTTGTTAGAAGAAAGCTTTTGAAAGCAAAAGTGAAGCCCTATATACCGGATTTCAAGCTTGCTTTCGAGCATTTCTGTATACATGCTGGGGGTAGGGCTGTTCTAGACGAGTTGCAGAAGAATTTGCAACTTAGTAACTGGCACATGGAGCCATCCAGAATGACTCTGCATAGATTCGGTAACACTTCCAGTAGCTCATTGTGGTATGAACTGGCATATACAGAAGCCAAGGGTCGGGTCTCACGCGGGGACAGGGTGTGGCAGATTGCTTTTGGGTCAGGTTTCAAATGCAATAGTGCAGTGTGGAAAGCGCTCAGGGCCATTCCTCTGGGCGAAACAAGGGGTAACCCATGGGCAGACTCCATTCACAGGTATCCGGTCAAGGTTACTGTGGCTTAAATTTGTTCAATTCAATTTGGTGGCATTGTATTACAGGACTTGAATGGCAACGTAGATGAAAGTCTTAGCTAGGTTCCTTTTTCCTTGATCATCCAACCCCTTCTATTAATATCCTCTCCTAGAAAGCTGTCATGTGACAAAAAAATATATATATGATTATAGTACTGAAGATCATTCATGCTTATGATATTTGATAAGAATTGAATGAATACTTGCAGTACTTTTTTTAATTATTTAAACTATCCTTTTAAATATATAATTTATATTTATATTAATTTTATTAACTATATACATTCAAATAGAAAATGAAAGAAGCCAAGGTGCCATCAGACTTGATGTTTGATTGGCAAATGGGAACTGCAGTAAGTAGTTAACAGATTACAGGAGTTTCCTAAAAGAAGATCAGTGATGCATAGAATAGAGGCATCCACACATATATTCGCTATTCAGTGGCTAAAACAAGATAGAAAAACAATTGGCTTGGATTTTCTGATGTTAATGTCTGATATCTAACTTGGCTAGACAAGTGGCTCAGAAGAAACTCTCTCCCTTTCTAATTTGATTTTATTTCTCCTCCCATAAGTTCAATTTTAGGATAAATTTTAGTTTGGATTCATTAGTTTTTTATTTTTATTTTTGTTTTTATGCAAAACCATTTAACAAATTGTGAGAGCGACCGAGGACCATGTTTGGGCTGTGTCCCCAAATCCACCCACCGCATGCTTTCCTCTCATTCCCAGACTCACCGAAGCACTCGTTTCCCTTTCGGGCTCTGCCAATTCTCAGCCCTTTCGCCACTGCTCGTCCCCTAGTCAAAAGCAGCAGCAGCAACGAATACAAAGCACGAGCATGGTTTGGTCTATACGCTGTCGACTATAGTAATGTCAGGCCTTCGTGCATAAACAGCGAATGGGGTGATGGGTTGGACAGGGTGAAGAAGCGTCTTCAAGAGCTCTCCGAGACGAGACCGGATAACCAATTTTTAGGCTGAGTTTCAATATCTTGTTTAATTGCTTTTAACTATTCGACGTTTTCCCCCTTCTTTTGAGCTGTTCACTGTGAATAAAAGTAAGTAAATACTTTTTTGCTTAAAAAAAAAAGAAATACTTTTATGTCATGTTTTGCTGCTGAGGAAACTTAAAATCCATCTTTCACGATATAATTCTGAATTTTGCAATGCTAATGTTATATTATTAACTCAAAACTTGGAAATTTTTATTTTCTGATTAGTGAGATTTATATTTAGATTAAAATTGAAAGGTTTAATGTCGTAAATACAAATATTAGTGATATTTTATTAGACTTTGACATATATGAATAGAGGATAAAAAGTTTAAGAGAAATAGATTATTACTCATTGCAGCCCATAGAGGGACTGTGGTTGTTAAAGTTAAATAATTATAGCCTATGGTTTGAATGTTAAAATAGTAAATATCAATTATATTTAAGTTATATTTAAATATCGAACATCAGTTCTCTCTTTAAAAGTGCAATGATCCTACCACTGCATCCAACATTTATTAATGACAAAGTAATATATTTATTATGAATAATATATATAATATTCTATTGGGTGTAATTAGATTTATGGACAAGTAGTTTTGAGTATAACACATTGATAATATTATTTTATATTAAAAGTTGAACCACATAAATAATATTGTTATATTTGTCTGCTTCATTTCTTTGTGGGTGATGTTGTTTCACAATTGCTCCAACTAAATTTATTAATATCGATTCTTGTTACTCATTAATGTTTTTCCTGTTGTTCATACTACTTGAATTCTATTAGTTTAGAGGGGTTAGTTTGCTTTGTTTTGTTGCATAAATTATATGTACGTTGACAATTTTGTCCTGTCCTGTTGTATAGACAGTTTGTGCGAGTTTCATCTAATCTTCCTACTAAAGGTTCTATTTCCAATACAATTATACTTGATCCTTTGATAATTCCTTAACAACGACGTGCTTATTCACTATTTCTGTTCTTACATGCTAGTTTAGTGTGATTTTGAGTTGATAATGAGTGATGTTTATCACAAATATTGGATGCTTAAACAACAGCTTTGTTCATTGATTATCACAAGTAATCAGTCGTCAAATTGGGCCCTTAAAACCAAGTTTGGGGCTATAGCTTATCAGTGGCATCAAAACTATTGCTGGTTGATAGTTGTTATAGAACTAAACCCTGAACAAGTCCATCTGCTAACTGGTTAGCCTTGAGAGCCGTAAGCCTTTAATTATTGCCTTGATAATTGGCATTCCCATTAGCTGGGTTGCAGTCAGCTAATTTCATCTTTTTTAAACAAAACAAAACAACACGACAATATCCTCATGCATCTCTGGCTGTTAAAGAAAAACTCTCTTTTATAGCCAATATGAAGGTCATCTTTTGCCATCCTTTTAAGATGCAAATAAGGATTGGCAGGTGCATTTTGCTGACAAACATGTTTCTGTAGCATATTCAATTGCCAAACACAAACACAAATGGAGTATATCTGCACTTGACCTAAAAGAAATGTAATAATGTAGGGAACAGATAATATATGAAATAACTAGCACTTTTGACACAGAACCATGGCCTGCACAACGACTCCTGCTGGGTGCAACATGACAATGCCAATAAATAAACCGTTAATATAAAGAGAATTGCTAAATGTCAATCGTCTCCCACCACAACAAAGTCACAGAATACTTCATCTTCCTAATTCTAAAATCTTTTTTCTTCTTCTTTCCATTCTTTTTTTTTTTATTTTTTTTATTTTTTTGGTTCTAAAGAGTTTTGGGATGGGGGAGAAGAAAGGGGTGATGGCTCTGTTATTTTGTTCACCGCAACAAGTCATCCAACTATAATGTCTCTTCATTCCCGGGAAAAAACTATGACACATTTCTGCACCTCTACCACTAATAAGGGCGATACCTTCTGCTACGATTGACATCATCCCCACTACTTCCAGCTCGCCCAGGCCCACCTGGACCATTGTTCCGATCAACTCTCCTCGGCCTAGGTTGTGGCATCTGTACACCCGGCTGCTGACTGCACAATTCCATAACAGCGAAGCAATGGTTGAAAATATGTCTCATTTAAAAGGTTACACAAGAGACTGAAATAGAAACTTACAGAACATAGCCAATTCGACCATCTGGTAGAACCATGGGCACCATATGCATCCCAGCTGGCATTGGACCCCTTCCATATATAACTGGCTGTTCATGCATGGAAGTTTAAAAGATGATGTTCGACCATAACAGAATTGTGTAGAAGGTCAGAAAAACTATTTTAAGTCTATAAAATACCTGCTGAAAACTGGCAGAAACACCAAATCCAGCACTTACAGAGCCATATGGACTTCCAGCAAACCCACCATAAGAAGGATGTGGCACATGGTTTGGATGAAGCCCTGCTGTGTAAGGATAAATCCCATCAGGTTTTTTATCAGCCTGAGGCTTGGCAAGGACAACCTCCAACATTTGACCTGTCATGAAGTTCACTGGTATCAAATTCTTACTTTTGATTTTCCTTTGTATTGAAAAAAAAAAAAAAAAAGGAGAACAATGATAAAACAAAACAAACTGCATTATCTCCAGCAGCAAGGCTTGAATTCCCAATGCAACCCACATGCCTGCCAATCACAGATCACTTCCCCCTATTTGTGGGTGGGGTTGGGTTATGCATTACAACTTCATTGAACTTAAAGGGAAGTAAAAATTTAAACTTAAAAACAGCACCATTTTTTGCATGATTTGACAACGGCAAGAACAACAAAGGCAGAAGTCAGCAAACAGTATTACCAAATTTATTAGATTTTACAATTTCTGATAGCATATTTCATATTTTCTCTGAAGATAATCCACTTGTACTCACAGAAAAAGGATATCTAAGGCTAGCCTCAGGAAAGTCGAATGTCAAAATGGGATAATTAAATAGGTCTAACCAAAGGAGGTAAGGTATAATTTCTCTTAGAAAGAATAAACAAGAACAACTAATACTGAAACTGTGGAAAATTTATCATAACCATTGACTCACACTCACTCTACAGAAAATATTTATCTAGCTTAATAACATATAACATATCCATATAATTTAATCCATAATGTTAAATTCTATAATTTCCTTATCCATGCACATTCTTGATATCTGAAAACAGGGTTATTTTCACAGTTATCAAAATCAATTAAAAAAAAAAAGGTTATATTTGGTCTACATGTTCACATTGATATTTCTGAAAATTACCGTCAATTTCGTATTTCTCGCTATCTTTGACAGCCTTCAATGCACTTGACCTTTCAGCGTAATGAATGAACCCAAAATCTCGTTTTCCTGCTTTGCCAGGTGGCATAACAACTTTTGTTACTTCCCCATGGCGCATGAATAGTTCCTTCAGTTGCTCAGTACTAGTGTTCTCAGGTATGTTCTTTACATACAAAGCCTTAACCTGTCATCCACAACAGATATGAGGAAAACTCAACATTTCGGTAAAATATGATAAGCACCCAAAAAGGAATTTGGCCCAAACATCTTTTCCACAAATAATGATATAGAATCATTTTTACTCTAGTTAAACAGAAAATACCAACTATAGATTTCTCCTTTGGTACTCTACAAATATAAGCAGTTTAGAGAATGTCTAGCGCAGTCTAATATATTGGGGCACTTCTGCAAGACATTGTATATTGAGATTCCTGCTAAATTTGTTATGCAGGGAATGTGACCAAATCAAAGTTTCTTAGAAGCGTCTTCAAATATTCAGTGGACATAACAGGGCACCAGAAGAAACCTAATTTGTGAAAGTAGCCAAGTGAACACTAACTTTTGGTCCAAGAACTTTTACAAGTGATCTCATCATTTGCATTCAAAATACTCCCTCTCTCTCTCTGTTCTGTAAGTACTAATTATTGAAACCACAAAGACTTTTTAAAGAGATCAAATAAGAGAAGAGTCAAGGCAAATGAACATCAACTGAATTGCAATGTACATTTTATGCAATGAACGTAGAAGAGAAAACTATAATTTACTGAAGGCAGAATTGTAGAAGGGACAACTCTATAATTTACTACATGATATGAGAAATCCCAAAATGCTTAGCCATTACTTACTAGACACAGGATCCATGTATAAATAATTTGACAATTTCAATTATGAAGAATCAACTTCTTCAAATTGCTTTAATAATTCACCTGGGCAGCAGCAGCAGAATGATCAGGTGTGCCCTTTGGATCAGCCCAGCTGACAGTTGGGGTATTTCCATCCAGCTTAAAATTTGCATTTAACATTTTCTGCCTTGAATAATCAGCACATGCATTATTGTAATACAATATAAAAGCAAAACCACGATTGCGGGCTGGATTTTGAGGATCCTGTAATTAACAGAATATAAAAGCATTAATGGTTACTACAATTCACTATTAATGAAATAATATTTCAATTCAAAACTCTACCTTTATCAGCTCAATGAGTTCCACCCCGGGACCAACCTCCTCAATGACTTTTCTAAACTCATCCTCTGTCCAGCTCTTTGGAACATTACCGATAAACAATCTGTTCTTGGTTTCAGAAAGAGAGCATCTTAAGGTTTTTCCCTGCAGCAGTGACGCAAAATTTTTTTTAAATAAAAACATATAAAATTATTAAAGTGATGGAATTGTTGCACCAAGTCATGATTACCTTGAGCTCCTTACTATGAAGCTCTTCAATGGCCTTTTGAGCAATCTCCTTTGATTTAAAGGCAACAAAAGCAAAGCCCTTGCTTTCACCAGAGTCCTTATCTTTCATTAACCTTATCTGAAAAATAATTTAAAATAAAATACAAATTAACAATGACATGAAGAAAAGTTATTAGACATCTTGAGTATAGATCTAAACTGTTATGACCTCAAAAATTTCGCCTATTGGGTCACATAGATCCCTCAAATCATCTTCTAATGCATCCTTTGGAAGCCCACCAATGAAAACTTCTGAACCATGGGGCGGAAGGGCAAGAAGTTGAGCATGCTTCTCTTTTTCCTCTTCTTGGACAGAAGCAGTAGGTTTTTCATCATCTTCTAGAGGCTCTGTATTGACACGGCTTCTATTCATTTCTGGTGATTGATCTTTCTGAATAACCCCAGTTTTTGAGTCCTCATAGTCCTCTTCAGCATTTTCTTCAACACGTGCATCTCCATTATCATCTTCTGCATCATCATCTAGTTGATCTTCAACATCATCATCCATTTCTTCCATGTAATTATCCTCGTCAAGATCCACCCGTTCCTCAATTTCTGTTCCCTCTGCCATACTGTGTCTCTGTTTCACGCCCCAAATCTTATCATGCAAATAACTACAGTTAAATGGGCCCCAAATTAACTGCAAGCTTGATTAACCATTATGGAAAATGCATTGAACCTGCAAGGATGTGTTTAAGGCACGAGAATCGATGTGGGTGGGTCGTATAGAAAAGAGGAACATAAGGCTGGGAGGACATGCAAAGTTTGAAAAACTACCCATGTGTCAGGTAGAAACTGGGAAGCTACAAAATTTAGCTGCTAAAAGGAGCAGCAGTTATGAGAACTTGCCAAATTACTTCTACGTCAAATATGACACATGCCTTGAGGACAGACCAACTAATTTTTGTTGCTCGAATTGTTGGATGAGGAATCAGAGTAGAAACAAGGAAAAATGAAACATAAAAACCTAAACTTTCCATTGCATTGAATCCTGGAAAAAAAAAAAGAATAAAAATGAAAAAAAATTATAAATCCACTGAGATTGCGTTGGAACCAGAGTATTAATTGGTTGAATTAAGATGAATTTTGCAATATTTCCTCATTATTCCACCTTTCTACAACATCTAGAAAAGTGGAAGATAGCTAGACAAGAGAAATTGCAGAGTAGAACCAATAGTAAAAATGTCCAGTAAAACAAATACAAATTTTAAACAATCGCGTTTCAAATCAAAGATAAAATTTTTATGGTCAATCCCGAATTGGGGAAAAAAAAAAAGAAAGAAAAAAAGATAGCATTCCGTCTCAAATTGGACAAAACATAATAATTTGTAAATTATCAAAGGAAACACAATAAACGATCCCATTAACATAAACCCATTTGAACCCCAATTAATGCTAAACAAAACGACAGCAGGAGTGAGGACGGACATGAATCAATACTAAATCCATAAACGAGAGATTGATAAATCTACATATAAAAGGATCAAGGCAGGGTGTGGAACCCTAAACCCTAAACCAAAAAACTAAAATTGAGCAGATTGAAATGCATTGAGCTCGAAATACGATCAAAAAAATATGAAACAAAAAACGCATCGAATAGGGAAAAGTGCAAAGACACAAACTTTTGGGGCACAGAAAGGCAACACATAAAGGAATTATAAGTGAAACTTGGCATACCAGTAAGTGTTTGTATATGTGGACTGAGATTTGCTTTCTGGGGTGACACTATTTATGTTTTCTTTGTTTCTGATTCCTCTGTTTCTGTATTTTCCTCTCTTGTGCAGCCCACTGCGTGTGTACCAGTTATCCGACGAACCCTTTCTCTCCAGAAGACTCCAATTAGGAAAGAGGCTTCAATCCAACGCGAATGAGCCTACTCGTATCTAAATTTTTACGAATCAGGGACAGCCGCATGGACCGCCTGACTTCCACGTTACACCAGTATGGCTTTGAAATGTCTTTAATGCCCTAGATCCCGTGGGTGCATAGGCTGCGGTTAATCACGGCCACTGAGCTTTCCGTTAGCCTCCCCCAAGAGAAATCCTTTCGCTCTGATCCTCCTCAAATTACACTCTCGATATAACATATTATTAATTTGGAGTGTTTCCTCTTAAGTATGCTAAATGAAATTTCATTCATTGAGATAAATCTCTATCTAGGTGCGCGTGCTTATTTCTATTTAATAATAAATAAATAAATAAATAAATCTCTTAATTAAATTTAGATTATATTTAATAGGGTATAATTAAAATTATAATATAATGATGATTATATTATATATTTAATTACGTCATTTAATAATATAAAAAAAATTGACTTCATGAAATGACAATTAAGTGATGTAAGCGTCATAAAATCATAACTACTTATTTTAATTTTTTATTTATTTTTAATAATGTTATTATCACAACTACTCAATTGCCATTACTACTACTATTATTATTCTTACTCTATGACCATTATCACCACCATCACTATAACACTCTAAATTTTTAAATAATTATTTTATATGTAAATATTAATATTTTATTATATTAAATATTATGAAAATTTATTTGAAATTTTCTGAATTTTAAAAATCGGATTTGATTTTCTTAAAATAATAAATTTCATTAATTTTTAGAAATTAATTTAAAAATTACGTGGTAAATTTAAAAATATATTTAAACTCCACGAATTTTTTTGAGTTTTCTATAATTTTTTCAGAATTTTTTGACCTCATTTTTTGTCTCAGGACAGAGTAAAAAATTCAATTTTAGATATCCTAAATCAAACTAGTCGAATCGAACAAGATTGGCTCAGACCGGTTCCTCTTCTTTTTCTTCCTCCTTCTCCCACACTCTCGACGTCCCTCCTTTGTCTCTCTTTTCTCTCTCCTCCTCCCTCCTCCTTGCAGGCCACCGCCTCCCCTCCCCAACCGCCGGCAACCTCCCAACCCCTTTCCCTGCCGTCGGCGCCCCTCTAGATCGCTAGAAAACTCGCCAAAATTCTCCCCTTTCACCGCGCAATGATTCAACTTCCAAGGCCAAATTCAGCAGATCTAGCTAACAATCGGACCTAGTTTTGTCTCAAACACCTTCTGCTCCTCTAGAGCTTTCCATAGACACCAAGATCACAAATTTTTATCAAGCGGACTATCCAATTTTAGCTTGGAAAGTTTTAGTCCATTTTAACTTTTGGCTAAATTTCTCCCAAACTAAGAACCCCACGAAAATTCTGAGAGTACCAACATGTTCCACTCGACGAGCACTTCGCGACAATATAAATTTAAACATTTTCTGACACCAAAAATTTGATGGTCCCATGGATTTCACAATATTTTTTCAGATTTTAAACGAGCTTATTTAATTTTGTAAAAATTATATTCTAACCTCTGGTAGTATGGACTTCGCGTAGGTACTTTCATTTCTCTTAAATTTGACCAGCACCCAGATTTACAATTTCAGGTCGGACAGACAGGCTGCTAGAGTTGTTTCAGAATCGGATTGGAATTACAGTCCTCCCCACCATTTGCAGAAGCCCCAAACGCGTTCCAAACATTAGAATTGGCGTAGGTAAACTCGAACCTTATATTGGGTTTAGAATAAAAATCCATAAAATATTCATAGGTAGCTAAAAAATTATAATTCCTTTTGCATTAGCTTTATAATATTGTTAAAGAATGCGAGGCAAAATTTTAGAAATTTTAGAGCTCGTTTGAATGATTTTTATAAAATGTTAGTTTTAGGGACTAAAACATAATTTTTTAATTTTGTGAGTATTATTTATTTTGGAGGGCCCAGGAGGGGTCATATGATGTTGATGAGATATGGATTGAGGTGTATAATTTAAAAGTGTTATTTGATCCATTTTGCAGGTTGAGTAGGTCCTAAGTACATGGGAAACTCTGCCAAATTTTCGGTAAAACCTAGGCTGTCTTTGACTCTTTTAAAGTTTTGTTTTAAGTAAGTATTAATCAATTTGTAATATAATTATTTAAGTGAGCCGGGCCAGCCTTCCTTCTCCTTCTAGCCGCCACAGTGACTTATGAAGTATTGTGAGTAGATATTGATTTTACTTATAATTTTAATATTATTATGTATTCAATGCATGTTCATACATCACTTATAAATATATGTATATAGTTATTGGCTAGGTATGCCTTGTATTGCATTAGTATTTGATGACATTGCTGTAGTTATTGCTTTATGGTGATCTGGAGTTGCATATGTGAGTTGGTGTGCATGTGGTGTGTATATGAATATGGGTAGGATAGGTAGACGCGGCTGGAGCTTGACTCGCTGGGACCCGATCCTTATTATGGATAAGTCGGGATAGCCACGGCTCGAGCTAATCTCGCTGGCTCCCGCATTTGAATATTAAGAAAAAGTCCGGCTTTGAGTTGATCTAGCTGGCAAAGGTTGAAACTAAGAGAGATGTATAAGGGATCAGCTTCCATATATATATGTGTGTGTGAGTATGGATTTGACACATGGGTGTGAGAGTTCTCCAAATTGCCTTTAGTGTCATTATGACTTGACTTGTTTGAATTGTGTGAAGTTGTTGCATTTCATTATTAGGAATGTACTAGACTTAGATAGTTATAGAAATTGTATGTAAAATCAATATCTTATTCTATAAGTCGAATGCTCACTCCTGTTCACCATTTTTTTCTAATTTAAAGGAGGGCTTTTCTTTATGACTTACCTGCTTTTTTTTTAGCAAGTCTACTAGTCGCTGTTTTTATATTTATGTAATGTTATTAATTTAAATTCTAAAACTTCACATGTGCTAAAAATATTTTATTGATTTGCAGCTATAAAAGATTATTAATTGAGGTTGTAAACTTAATATTATGCATTTATGGTTGAATGGGATGGACATAAATTTTGGATGATGGAGCTGAGCTCCCATTTGATTAAACTAATTGATTGTGGGTTGTGAGGGTGAGCTGAGCTCCCCATATATATATATATATATATATATATATATATATATATATATATATATATATATATATATATATATTATGATCATAGGTCCAGTGAGCTAAAAAAACTCCCCGTTGAATGATCCAGTTTATAGTCGCACTCTATCCGGTTGATTTCCTAAAAATGGGCTTGGATATGGGCTTTAAGGTTGGGCTAAAGAATAATTAGGCTTACTACGGGTTTTGAGGACCTTATACTGACCAAAATTTTAGTGCTAGTCCGGTCCAGAATTTGGATCGTGACAACCACAATCACCACCGTTACTATCATCGTCTTATTACCATCATTACTACACTATAATCAAGACAACTACCTCACATTGCTGCTGTCATCATCATTTAACTATCGCTGTCGCTGCCACCACCACAACCACTTAATTAGCCACTGTTATCACTCGATTACCAATCACTGCAACTATTACCACTTATTATTAATATTATAAATAAATTAAATATTAAATAAAAATTATGATTACATTCCACTACTTATATTTTTATTTTATAATCAAATAAAGGAATATAATTATAAATATATTATATTACAATTTTAATTACATTGCATAATTAATTATATTATATTATGTTACACTTTACCAAATGTAACATTAGAGTATGTTTATTTTTTAAAAATTAATATGATTTTTTTATAAAATTATTGTTTAATAAATAAATGAATAATTTTCTTACCATGTGACAGAGTTAATAATTCATACATGGCTTTAACAATAATCTTAGCTTGATTGCATTAGGAGTGCAGTAAGTAAAATGTCTTGTGCTCAAACATTTTATTTAGCAATATTATAAAAATGTATAGTATTATAATTGAAGTGAAGAAATTAATTAAATTTAATTTAATGATAGAAAAATCATTCATAAAATCAGGTGTTTTCATTAAAAGTTTGACATTTTTTTAATAATGAATTAATAATTATTAAATTAATTTTTTTTAAAAAGAAAAATATATTTCATTAATTCAAAATAGAATACAAAAAAGAATAAATCATATAAATTTAACAAAAATTATTTATATAAAAAATAATAATTATTATTTTGATTTGAAGAGTTTGTATTGATAGAGCATTTAATTTAGCTAATTGATATAAGCACACTCTATTTAATAACGATATGCGGTCACTATTTAACTTCATGGTCATTTTATGATTTTAAATTTTGACCTCCTATTAGAGAAAATATTTGTATATCATATTATATTCCTATTTAAATAATAAAACAGCACATCAAACACGTCATAAAAAGAAAATAAAACAAATATTTGATAAAAATAATAATTCTACAAAAATGAAAATAAAGCAAAATAAACTCTTACTAAGGAGGGGATAAATAACTCAAAATCTATTAATAATAATAAATGAATATAATATCGATTCAAGAATTATTAAAAAAAAAAAGGAAGAACACAAGAAAAAAAGGTTGAAGGAGGTGACAACTGGTGGCAACTTAAAAGAAATCAAAAGGAAAAATGATGAGAAAGATTAAGGGAAAAGATTCGGGAAAAGAAAAAAAAGAGGAGTGTTTTGTGGAGAGAAGGAGGAACATCTTTCTGTAGAGGCTTCATATTTAACTACTAAATTAAATATTTACACCATAATTTATATATTTGTTATTTTAATTAATAAATGTTATACAAATTTTAATATAAATATTTAATTTAAAAATTATTAAATTAATTATTATATAAAGTCAACTTATATTAAATTAAATGTACTTAAAATGATGTAGGAAAAATCACTCTTTACCATGTAATCCATAACTTATTTAGATTCTCAATAAAAAAAATAGAGATTAAGTTCCAATTTTAGATAAGTTTTTAATGGGTAGATTCCTATTTGATTATTTTTTTTGTAAAAAAAGAAATTCTCCACCCACTCATCTGCTTGTTTTTCATCACTTTTTCTTCTTCATTTATTTTTAATTCTAATATTTTAGTTTTTAGTCTGTTCAATTAATTTTAATATCGGTTAAATTACTAATTAATCATTTATTTTAGTGAAATTAATTAGTTAATTTTTATATTTAAAAAATACTATTAATTAATTTTTTATTTTAACAAAATTAATTAATTTATCATATATTTTGAAAGATATACTCATAGATGAAAATTGAAAATTTACTGTATGGAGATTAAATCTAAATTTACATTTTTTAAATTGCTCAAATATTTTTATTCGATCCCTTAGATATCATTTTTGTATTTCTTATTTTAAAAATTAATTTTTTTTAGAATTATCGCAAATGATTTGTATAAATTTTTATCAAAAATAAAAAATAAAGAAAAATTGAAAGGAAAAAAAAAGGTATAGATGCAAGGTAAAAAAAAAAGAAAGAAGAAAGAGTCAGGTTGTTAAATAGTTTAGCAAGTGCAAGTGCACCCTTCATCATTGTCTCCCCAGCCCTTTGATATGGTATTCCACTTTCTTTGTCTTTCACTAGAATTTTTTTAAGCAAACCAATGAGGCAATGACAAAATTATATCAAGAGATCATGGAAAATCATATTTCAAAAATTTCAATTTTACATTATTTTATTTAAATTAAGAATTTTGAAGATAAGAACAACATTAAATCAAACCTAGCTAGCATTTGATTGAATGAAATTGAAACAAATTCCATACTCTTATTGCGCAAATCCTAGAAAGAATAATCATTTCCCTTCTAAATTAACTCAATAAATAAAAGATTTTATTATTATCGTAACCTTTTAAACAATGGCAAGCTCAAATATTTTTCCTTTTCTTTTGTATGTGAACTACTATATGATGCCGCAGCAGCAGATGCTTGGATCCCTTAATTAGATTGCAGAGGGTTAAAAAACTCTAAAGAGCACAATAGCTAGTACTGGAAGTATAATATCCGTTTTTCCTTGTGATCCCACAAATGACAAGCTACAGCCTATCCATCGAACTAGTGCCCCAGATGATCACAATTGCTTCTTCTTGCGGATAAGGGTGCAAACCCTCGCCTTCTCATAAATTTTACCAGTTCTACAGAAATAGCCCTTATTTGGGGCACAATGAATGTCCTCCGAGCATATACACAATCCTTCCAATGCACACCCCTCCCTTACTATGGTCACACTGCCTTTAAGCCCAAGCACTTGATCTGTCCACTCATTGGAAAGGAGCCCAAATGGATCATACATCTGCTTAACCCTCAAAAATTCCCCAGCATTTTTGTATTTATTGATAGCTCCATCAAATGCTAGGTTCCGATTCTTTCCCCAATGTGGCAATGCTCCGTATTTAAACAGCGCCAGTTGCTCTATTTCCTCGAGTATACCTTCGTAGAGCCTAGGAGTCCCAGGGTCTTTGCTTCGAAAATATGTGATATCAAAGTCTATTGCATCTTCTTGCTTGCCCAAGTAGGCGCTTGACGCCTTAACATAGCGCATGAGGATGCCATTGTATTGTTCTAGGACACACAACCCTTTAGGCTCCAAATTAACTAGCTTTTGCACATCTTGGATGAAGTTCTTAACGACTGACAAGCTGATACTGAAAGTGGTTTGGAGAAAATACTCACCCTTGACTCTTGGGTCCCATGGACAAGCCGTCATTAATGCATCTTCAGGACTATCAAGGCAAGTCCCTGATGATTGAAGGCGATTGTGATATCCAATTACAGGATATCCTGTGAAAGCAATACCTGTAAATTTCCAAAATTTAGTGACATAACCCATCTTAATTAATGCCAATAATTACATGCATGGTTTGTTTAATTATTGATATACCATTGTTTTTTAATCCATAAGCTGAGGTCAGGAGCGTAGTTGTAGTTAGTCTAGCACTAATGCACTTGCCTTCTGCATCATGCAGAGATTCTTGATTTTCCTCTGATGGAAAAGAGAAATAATCCTATTATTCTTAGACAAGGAAATAGAGGATGAAAAAGTATATATATAGATAAGAAAATTAACCTGTGGTTCTAACCAAAGCCAATCCAACAGAAAGTGTAGATCGGAAAGGGATGAAGTCATATACACCATTTCCGGAAGTGTTAGAAGAAACGCGATCGTCGATTCGATAGGCTGCCTTACGTTGACTAGGGTACCATGTTACGTCTGCAAACTCGTGTTGACGACCAAAGCTTGCTGCTTCATCACCCAGGTCTGAGTCATTCTTAACCACGTAAGATATAGATCGCTTAAAAAGAGGCTGAAGTTGCAAAGTAACCTGTACACAAAATCAAATTTTAATTAATTATTTCGTTTATTTAAATTTTTTTTATTTAATTTAATGAAAACTTGAAGCACGCCTTTCAAATTGTACGTATTATGGTTGTATACTAATAAAATAAGTTAAACAATAAATAAAAATGGAATTGTCTTAGACCCTCCCTTTGTTTTTTATTTTTATTTTTATTTTTTTTATTTTTATCTTTGAATTTTCATAGGCTCTGTTGGTTTGATTAACTATCAATTTTGGAATTAATAATTAATATTTAAGATTAATTAAATACAATTTTTCAAATAATAGTTTTCAAAATATTTTAACTAAATACTATTAAATATTTAAGATAAATCAAATACTATATATTTTTTTTAAATAATAGTGAATATAGATGAATTATTGAATTAATTCAGGCATTTTTTAAGTATCAGAAAATGGAACTTGTAAATTTAATCCAAATTGATAGTTAAATACATATTCATAAACTATTTTTTTTTTTTTTTAAAAAAAAGCCTAGCTGATACAGACGTTTGACTTTGAGGTTAATTTTTGAAGATTTTCACGGTGCCTTAATGATGATAAGCGAGAAGTAAAGCAACGAGGTTAGGGATTCTACCTTTACAAGCTTCAAATTAAAACTACTTAGCGTAGAAATAAATAATCGTGCAAACAGAAACTCATTTCTACAGATCTCAGTACGACTTGAGTAATCTTTTTTTCAATCAAGCCTTCATTCTAACGATTTAAATCTAATTTCTGCAGCTTAATTATCACAAAAGGAATTAATGAAGTTGAAAACAAAACCTTTAGTGGCAGTTTAAACATAAAACGAAAGGCAGCAGAGCAGAACAAAACAAAACAAAACAACCCATTTAACGAAAAAGAGCCAGCCAAAAAGATTAGTTAGTAGAAAAGAAAACACATAACAAAATGCCACAGATAAACCTACAACGCACTGAATTGCTTTCTGTTTCTTCCACACAGTCATGAGATCACCCAAATGGGGCAGATGGCCTTTTACAACTTTCATATAATTAACAAATTAGTCCTCAATCTAATGCTTCCTTTCCCTTTGCTTACCCTTAAAAAAAAAAAAAATCAATGATGTGTCCCATATAGACCCCGCGCGCATTCTGGCGTCGTAATCGAAAATCTTGAGGAATAAAAATGTAAAGTTTATCGCATTTGGTCTAGGCATTACTTCATTTGTAAGTGTCTATTTCGTACTATAAAATTTTAATTATTAGTTATCAAATGGTTTCTCTATGCCGATTTCTTTGTTAACAACAAGAAATATAATTCCACCATGGAGAAGCCAAACTCCAAATCCAAAATAAAATTATGAGACAACATCATGACTAAGAAAACGTACCTTTGAAATAACTCCAAGAACTCCCAGAGAGACCTTGGCAGCATTAAGTTCACTGTTACTCTCGTCGAGCCTCCGGACTTTGGCGAAGCCATCTTCAGGCCCACTGGGGCTAACAATCGTGAGTGCCACCACATAGTCATGAACCGAACTCCCTTTACCCCACAACGTGCTTCCATGCGCACCCGTGCCTAATAGGCCGCCGATGGTCAAGCCCCACCAGTACGGAGCATAAGGCAAAGCGAGCCCTGCCTTGGCAGCTTCGTTAATAAGCTGCCTTTGTGTGACGCCGCTCTCTACACTCATTCTCATGGATTGAAGGTCAATCTCCAACACACGATTGAGGTATTTGGTGCTTATGAGCAGCCCATCTAAACCATCGGGACAAGCTAGCTTAGGAATGCTATGGGAGAAGCGAGTGGCCACTTTCATCTTCCTTTTTGCCTTGGTTGCATTGGCTACTAGTGAAATTAGCTCTTCTTCTGTGGTGGGATACGCCGCGTATGCTGCTTGGCATATGCTTCGATCAGGGAAAGTCCCATAGGAATTAGTAATAGTGCAGTTAGTGTTTTCTGAAACACATTTGATGTGATCCTCAGGAGGTGTACAACGGACTATAAAGAGTAATAGGAAGAGACAAGTTGACCGGAGAACTCGCCGGAATTTAACCATCTTGGAATCTGTGGATGGGTTGCGATGTGTTCAAATTGTAGTTTGTATTGGTGAGAGCGTGACTTGGTATTTATAGCATGTAGCTTGCGTGAAAGGGGGGTTAAGGGTTTGCACCAGGGAATTAAGAATTCCACTGGCGGATGCTTTGAAGTCAAGGACTTGCATTACTAGGGTTAATTTGTTTTTCCGTTTTCTTTCAAAGTTATCGTCAAGGAGCTACTGTAATATGTGGCAGGATGAAGGAAAACGGGATTAATTCTAGTTTTATTAAAGTAAAGTTAATTAAATTGAAAAAGAAAAGACTTAGTGTACGAGAAATGCATTAAAATAAGCCTTAATGGATGATTATATGTGTGCCCCAAAAATATTTATTGTATGAAAAAATTGATGAAAAAGTGGCTTAAATTTAATTAGTCAGTTGGGTTTGTCTTATTTTTAAAATAAAAAGAAATAAAACAAAAGCTGGTACTCCGGAGTAGAGGGCAATGTGGCATTCGAAGCACCTTCAATATTTTTCACGCGTCGCATCTTCAAAGAGAAGGTGGTGAGTGATTAGTTATGTATCCGTTCCACTGTTGCAGCCTTGGCAAGCGAAGCACTATGATAGGAGACAAAGAATGGAGAGAGATTTTAATTCATACGGCCACTACATTAATTTGCCACATACTTATGAGACAAATAATGGATAGAGATTTTAATTCATACGGCCACTACATTAATTTGACACATACTTATACAACATTATTAATTATAAATATTATGTGGAAGCCAGCGCATTTTCACAAGCATCATTTCAGAATTATAGTCAGTTATGAGGGTTTCTTTGTGTAGTGTCCATGTCTGTCCAATGGATTTTTCTTGGCATGCAAGTCTTTGCCATATCCATGTGGTTGGCCAAATGCACGTAAACTAATATGTTTAATTTAATCTATCTTGTCTCCAAATTTCTTAAAAAATTTATTACTCTTAAATTTATAAATTTTTATAATAGTTATAACACAATTTTACCCTCTTTTCGATGCAAGGAGTCACATTTCATATACATTTAATCAAAGTTGTTCAAACATTATCAATACTCTCTCTTTTTTAAGAAATAATAATTAATTCTTAATTTTAAAATAATTGAAGTTTATTATAATTTTTTAATCATTTAATTTTCTTTGAAATTAATTCCACATTAATATATATTATATACAATAAATAATAATTATATTAAACAAAAATATAATAATTTATTATAATAAACATAATTATTAATAACAAATCTACCAAAATTGTAATTTCAAATCTCCCATATCTATTAATTTATTAAACTTCTCTATAATTCTCCCAACACCCCCTCAACAAGAGATGGTATACAGGTGTACAACTGAAGCTGCTGCTGCTGAGCGATGATGTTTTTAGTTTATATATGAGATAGGAATCAAAGATATGGAGATAGGAACATATGGTTACGCCATGAAATGATATATAACAAAACAACAATTTCATGTGTTTATGAAATACATCATAATGAAATACATCATTATGACTTGATGAAATTCTATTTCTATTATATGTATTGTGTGGAGTATTGTGGCGAAGAATGAAAACCACCAAAAAATAACCAGTAATTCGTATGTAGGTCAAGAGGAGCATCTAGCATCGATATTCATTGCATAGAACGCAACAGCAACAAACATTTTTTTTTTTGGCCAAGAGATAAGAGAATTACCCAAGAAGAAACAATGATCCCAATTTTGTGTGTTCAATGCCATAACCAAAGAACAAAGAGTGACGAGCACGGGTTCTAATTTGGTATGTATGTGAGGTTGTAAAGAAAAAAAAAGAAACACATCCAAAAGAAAAAAGGATGGAAGTCGGGAGAGTTTGTCAAACAACAACTCAAAAAGCAAAATTATGAAGAACCAAAAGAGGAAGGAATTAGGATAATAATTAATAGCAAAAAAGCTCGCTTTCTCCCCCAAAAATTTTTCGGACATGAGCGAAAAGAAGAAGAAGTACGCATGTAAAGAAGAATATGGCGATTGCGTTCGGCATATTCCATTTTTATGTCACAAAGAGAATTCATTTTTTTTTTTTTTTTGATGTAAATGATGTGATGTAACTTTCGTGATTTCAAAAAAAAAAATATATCCAAAGAATAATATAATATAAAATATGCAAAATAACAAAATAAAAAAATTATTATTGAAGAAGAAGGAGAAGGACCCCAAAAAATGAAATGAATTAAACCAAAAAAGGAGTAAAAGTAGTATATTATTGGAAAAAAATAATGCGGGAGGTTGTTTTGCAAGTGACAATTTAAAACAATTAAATGACTCAACTTAGTAGATCCTAATAATCACGAGAAATTAAAGGTTGAATTTTTTTGAGGAAGGGGATTGTAGTCAGACACAAATCTCGAGGAAGATGTAAAGATGTAAAGCTCAAATAATATGAGATTGGAGTGGATGGTAGCGTACTCGAAGCGGCCTCATTATTACGTCGAAGAGCCCATTAGAACTGAAATGATGAAGAGATGATCTCGATTTTTTTTTGGAGATATTTGATTCCAAATAGGTTGACTCTGGCAAGAAAATCATTCATATAAAAAAATTATAAATATTTGATCAACCTCCTTTCGGCCTTGTATACCAAAATCTTATTTCCTTATTGCAAATGGCTTTGATTCCGAGTATCTTATTCTCCACCATGTGGCCTAATGCCCTAAATAGCCATTTTAATACCCTTAACTACCAATATACAAATATATTATATAATTATAACACCTTAACCTTGAAATCAAGGGCGTATGAGTGAGACTCTTAGCCCTCTCTCTCTCTCTTATTTATTTTTTTTTCCCGAAAGTAATCCTTCAATATTTCTGAAAAAGAACCGTGCAGGATGAATAAGAAACAAGTTTCTTTGGCTCTATGGGCAGCTTCATCCAAAAATTGTTATGTTCAATGCCTTTTCTAAACTTCATTCTCCGCCATGATAAAGGAGATAAATATTTCAGAAAATGTCATAACAAACACGGTTCATTTCTTCCATCACTAAAAAAAATCATATAAAGTAAAGTTGGGATTTCAAATTGCTATCATAGAGAATAACCATGCACCATAAAAATCATTTTTCTTCCTTAAGCAAAACCTCATAAGGATTATGCTCTAGAATAATAATATTATATAAAAATAAAATGATAATAAATTTATAGAGTTGTGATATTATCATGCTAAAAAAATATTTTAAAAGCAAATAAAATAGTAATAATTAAATATTTTTATTATTTAAAAGAACAATGCATTTTTTTTTTGTCATGTTATCTGATATTATGATTTGTCAGAATTTAGTCAAATTATTTTTTATTGTAATTTTTTTTTTGTCTCAAAGTTTTAATGTGCCTTTGCTTTAAAGTAAGCTATAAGTGCTCATATCTTAGTGAAAGTGGCTTTGTTATATGCTAATCCCACATTTTGAGAGGATCATCCTAATTTTTTATATCTTATTTTGTATTATAATGTCTTTATATATATTTTTTAATATTTTAGATTTTAGGTTGTATGCTGAATTAAAGTTTGATTTCTCTTTTCATTTTTAATTTTGATTTCTCTTTATATTCATTAATTATCTCTTTGAACCTTTGCTTTATCACTCTCCCAGGTACTATTTATTTCATATCTCTTTCTAAAAAAATATTTTTTATGAAAATATTTTCTATTGTTTGATTGTAACATAAAACTAGTGATCATCCGCATATAAGTGTTTTCATATTTTAATAAAATTGTTATTTTATTTAAAATTAATTTAATTTTCTTTTTTATTAGAAAAAATATTTTTTATTAACTCTATTTTTCTGAGTGTCTCAAACACTATAAAGTATAAAAATATTTTAAAAAAAATATTTTCCACAAAATAAATAGAACTAATACAATGATATTTCACTCAATTTAAAAGTTATTACTAAAATTGATAAAAAAATTTAAAAGGATTAGCCAACATTAATAATATAGGAAAATATTTGAATTATTTTTATCAATTGAATCATTCAATTAAATTAATTATTAAATTAAATTAATTAAATTAAAAAAATTTACAAAGGTTTTGAATAATTTGTTTATTTATTATTATTATTTTTTTTTTTTTTTTTGCAGTGGTCGAACACCACCCTTTTTTTTTGCACTAAACCCACAACCCCCCCATCGAGCTAGCAAGTGTCTCTCACTTGCCCTACACCTACATAACCCTTGCAATGCCCAAAACACGTGGGGTCAATAATATCTACACGTAGTTTTGGCCACCATCCCTTTCTGGCTCGTGACTTAGCTTTGAATTCTATTTCAATTGAATTTTTACAAAATTTTGTTTTTTATTTATTTAAAAATATTTTTTAAAATTATAAAATTTTAATTTTTTTCATTTAAAAATAAAATTAATAAAAAATTAATTAATTATATTAATTTATTATAAAATTGTATATTCTAAAAAAGGAAATAAGAATATTTTAAAAATTATCATGTGACGTATTTTTTATCATTATTTTTATAATTTTTTATATAAAAGATTAGCTAATCATATTAAAGTTTAATTATTTTTAACTATTTTTAAATTTGAACTATTAAATTATTATCTCATAAAAAAATATGTAAAATTCTTTTTACTATATCAATTAAAAATTTTAAAACTTTTAAGTTTATAATTTCAGGTTTTATAAAACATTAAATTTTTAATTAGGTTAAAAAAATGATAAATAATTGAAGATATCCATGTTTTGCCTTTGATTCCGATTAAAATTTGAAGTTAGGACTTTACAACTTTTGAAAAAGACTCCAGCACCTCAAATTAAAACTGGTGGATAAATTTTGACATTATTGAAAATAAATATAAATATATTTTTATTTTTTAAAAAACATATATATATTATTTAGTAAAAAAATAATTTGTAAAATTTAACATTTATTTTTTAAGAATATTTCTTATATTTGAAATTTTAATAACGTCAGAAATTGACATATTTTTTAAATTTTGTTTATCATTTTATTTATATATATTAGTGAATTTAATAAGTAATAAAAAATAACTTATAAATCAATTTATTACAAGATTTAAAATTAAATAAAAATATATTTTTATATCTTTTATTAAATATAAAATTATATATTTTTTTATTAAATTGTAATTAATTAAAAATTTTATAATTAATAAATTTTTATATTATAATATTAAAATATAAAACATAAATATTAAATTATATTTTTAAAATAAAATAATAAATAATTTACATAATACACAAGCAAAATAACTAGTTTTTACCTAATTGCCGACCCATTCCGGACCGGGACTGGTCTATATATAAGCGTAGCTGAGATGCTTTGGGTCCATAATTTGTCGGAAGTGACCACATTTTGGACCAACCGATTCGGTACAGTACGCGTCCCTTAAATACTATGGGTCCATAATTTATTAGGGAAAAACCACATTTTTGCTTAATGAAATAATGTCATAGCTTTTATAAGCAAAAATTATTTATATATTGAGAAAGAAGGTGCAGAGGCAAAATTATCAGAGGATGAGTCTCATCTCCATACACTCAACCTAAATTAATATCATCCCATACTGAAAAAATTCCTCAATATACAGAAAAAAAAACCACAGAAAGATAAAATATAGATCAAATTAATAATTTTATAACATTTCAAATTCTTATTTTATTCTAATACGTTTATGTTATTGTAATTCAAAATACTATAATTACTGTCATTATATATTTATACAAAATATTTTTATTACTTTACCTATAATATTTGGTATTGGTAATTCGCCACTCAATAAAAGCCTTTTATTTTTTAATAAATTAAATCAAAATGAACGAATTAAATTTAATTTATTGCGTTGGGTACCTGCCAAATATCTTAAAAATATATTTTTATTACTGGTGTTGCGATCTCCTCTTGACTTTGCTACGTGTAAAAGCAATGTGGGAAAATCCGTCTGTCAAAATCTATATATCAGGTTCAATATGGCAGAATAGATTTCGTGTCTTGCTTTGCTATTTTCACAATCTAAAATTTTATGTCACAATTGATGTATAATTTAAATATTTTTAAATTATATAAATTTTTATTAAAATATTTTGAATAAATATATTGTCACTTACTAATACTTAAAAAAATAAATAAAATCCTAATAAATAAAATACTAAATAAACAACATAAATATCTCATAAGTAATGTAACACCCCAAAAATTTTAAATTTATGAGCATTTTTGATATTTTAATTTTATTTAAATTTTAAGAATTTTTTTGAGATTTATCGGATTTTAAAAATCGGGTTCGATTTTTCAAAAATATAAATTTTGATGATTTTTAAAAATTAATTTAAAGACCACGTGGCAAAACTAAAAATATATTTAGAGTTTACGTATTTTTCTGAGTTTTCTGAAATTTTTGGACCTCGTTTTCGGTCCCGAGGCAGAGTAAAAATTCAAAATTTTGTATTTCGAATCGAACCGGCCGAATCGAACCGGACCGGATCGGACTTGGCCGAATCGGACTCCCCTTTCCTTTTTCTTCCTCGCGCGTCGTTCCCGCTCCCTTCTCTCTCTCTTTTCTCTCTCCTCCCTCCCCTGCCACGGCCACCACCTCCGCAACCCAGCCGACGGCTCGCCACCCACCTCCCGGCCCAGTGCGCGAACGGCGGAAAATGCGCGCGATCTCCCTCCCTCGTGCGCGCGTCGTTTCGGCTTCTCCGGCCAAAATCCGGCCAATCCGGCTACCAATTGGACCGGGTCTTGTGTCTAAAATCATCTACTCAGCGAGAGCTTTCCATAGACACCAAGAACGCCGAAATCCATCGAGCGGTTTGTCCGATTTTTGCTCGGGAAGATTTTAGCCCATTTCGACTTTTGGGCTAGATTTCTCGAAAACCGTGAATCCCACGAGAAAACCGAGGCTACCAGCGCGCTCCACTCGTCGAGAGCTTCGCGGCGATATAAATTTCAAATTTTTCCGACACCGTTTTTCGGTGGGTCCCACGGAACTTCGCAGTGTTTTTCCGAGCATTTAATGAGCTTAGAAAATTCTGAAAAATTTATGTACTAACCCCCGTGTTATGGGCTTCGTGTAGGTATCCTCGATTCACGGAAATTGACGATTGACCAGTGCGCAAATTTCGAGCCGATGGACGTTCTGGAAAAGTCTCCGAATTGGACCGAGGTTTTGGCTAGCCCCCCATTGTCAGATGTCCCGAGCGCGTTCCGGAAGTCGGAATTGGAAAAGGTAAACCCGAACCTTGCTTTTTCGTAATTTTCTAGTGCTTAAATAGGATTAAAAATCCATAAAATATTCGTGGTAGCTTAGAAAATTATGATTCTTTTTGCAATAGCTTAGTAATATTGCTAAGGACCGAGGGGCAAAGTTTTAGAATTTTTAGAGCTGATTTGGGCAGTTTTTGCAAAAATGGTCAATTATAGGGACTAAATTGAAATTTTACATATTGTGATGGATGATTGATTTGATGGGCCCAGGAGGGGCTGTGTGATGTGATTGAGTTGTGGATATATGGATTGTGAGCATAGAAGTGTGTTTTGAATCCTTTTGCAGGTTAGGTAGGTCCTAGGTATAGGGGAGACTCTGCCGGATTTTCAGCACGACTTAGGACGTAATTGGTCTTTTTCTTTGTTTGTATTGAGTCAGATTGTATTAAATAATTATAATATAATTGTCAGGTGAGCCGACAGACCTTCTTCCTCCTCCGCCCGCCATGTGATTGTCGTCAAGTCTGTGAGTAAAATATTAATTTTAATTGTAATTTCGATATTATTATATGTTCAACATACCCATGCATCACTTATATGCATATATTTATGTAGTTAAACTCTAGGCATGATTTATGATGCATTCATAAATGTTAAAGTGCCATGATGTTGTTGTGGTAATTTGGAGCAGTGTGCGTGCGTTGGCGTGCGTGTGATGTGGTGTGGACTATGGATAGGACGGGTAGTCACGGCTTGAGTTCTTCGCTGGGACCCGATCCTTCGAGGGGTAGTCACGGCTTGAGTTCTTCGCTGGGACCCTCGATTTGGCTTATTAAGCGAAAGTCCGGCTTGAGTTCTTCGCTGGCACCAGGTTGGATTTAAGAGAGCTGTATAGGGGATCAGCTCCATATGTTATGATTGATGCTACAGGGTGCGTGAGTGCTCCAAATTACCTTTTTGATGTTATGATGTGAAAATGATGTGGATGTTGCATTTCACTCTACAGGGTGCATTAGTTTTAGATAGTTATAGAGATTATGGTTAAAATTGATATTTTACTCTCTGAGTCGAACGCTCACTCTGCTCAATATTTTTCAAAGCTACAGGAGGATTTTATTTTGGTTAACCTGCTTTTCTCCTTCGCAGGTTGTTTATCAATATTTGTGTAATTTTATTTACTCCTAGAATTTTCGCATGTGTTAGAAGTATTTATTTGATTATGGTCTGTAATATTATTATCATGTTGGACCTGTAAACGTATAATGATATGCATGTTTGATGGATTGGATGAGGGAGCTGAGCTCCCATTTATTATTATGTTGATGAGTATGTGAAGGGTGAGCTGAGCTCCCCAATTGACTATATATTGTGTTTACAGGTCGGGTGAGTCGAAAACTCCCCGTTGGTAAGTCCATTTTATGGCCGGACTCTGTCCGTTTGTTTTCTTGAAATTGGGCCCAAATGGGCCTTAGAGTTGGGTAAATGAATAGTTAAGGCTTACTACGGGCCTCGGGGGCTTTAGGCTGGCCCAGGTCCTAGTGCCGGTCCGGCCCATAGGTTGGGTCGTGACAAATGTGGTATCAGAGCTTAGGCTCCAGATTCTTAGGGAATATTGTCTAAAGTGTTGGGAAGAGTCTACTAGGAGTCACATGCGGAAATATAGGGTCCACATTCGTCTTGCATTGTCATCTTTGCTTCTAGTTTCTGCTCCATATGTTATGTATAAATATGAGTCTATAGAGCTGTGTAATGTGCAGTTTTGAATTTTGTGGGCTAATGCTGCTGAATTTCAGGAAAATGCGTAGAAGCAGGAGAGCTGCCACTGCACCAGAGCCAGATGTGCCTGACGAGGTGTCAGCACAGGATGAGGCGCCTGCCCCGAGGAGACAGGGTAGGAGGCCTAGAGTTGCTCAAGTAGAGGAGCAGCCACCCCCAGTACAGGATCAGTCCTTTATGGCACAGGGTCCCATGGACCCCATGGCAGCTACTCTAGCTGGTCTGCAGAGAACCATCGACATGATGGCGCAGTATATGGTCCACCCTCCACAGCAGCAGCAGTCCACCGCACCAAGAAAAGAACCTTACAAACAGATCATCAATTTTAAGAAGTTGGTGTTTGGTACTTATGATGTGTCAGACGATGCATATCGGTTTTTGGATTCCTGCAGATGTGCAGAACAGTAATTACGATTGGTCGATAGAAGACTGATAGAGTGTATGCAGCATGTCATGGGGCCTATGCCTAGACAATGGATGAATGACTACGTGTTACCCCGGATGGAGGGTTTGACATGGGCTCAGTTTGTGGAACTTTTTATCAATCGGTTTGTGCCAGAAAGTTTCAGAGATCAGAAGCAGTGGGCCTTTGAGGCCTTAAGACAGAATGGCAGGTCTGTAGACGAATATGCTACAGAATTTCTGGAATTGAGCAGATATGCCCCTGCAGCAGTAGCTACAGAAACTATGAAGGTGAAGAGATTCCTAAGGGGGCTTGACAGGAGGTATGCGAACCTAGCCATGATGTCTGATCAGTCTTTTGACGTGGTAGTTGATCGAACTAGACAGATAGAGATCAGCTATGCTGCGAATGACAGCGGGAGAGCCAAGAAAAACAGAGCAGAGGGTTCCTCAGGTGTCCCTTCCATGGGTACTCCAGACAGTGGTGGCCAGAATAATTACAGAGGAAGAAGTAGGAACAAGAAGAGTGATTTTAGACACAGACCATGAGGATTCTGCACTGTGGTACGGATCCAAAGGCCGTCACGCCTGGGTAGAGCGCCTGGTCAGTTCAGGATCCTCTTTGGCACCGTGTGCACAGTGTGGAAGAGGACATTCAGGACCTTGTTTGATGGGGTCAGGAGTATGCTTCAGGTGTGGCCAACCGGGCCACTTTGCTAGAGACTGCCCCGTTTTCAGTGAGCCACAGATGGGGTCACAAGGTTCTGTTGCAAATGTTCCTCGCCAGTTGTATCCGGGTGCTTCCAACATGGCAGTGCGATTCGGCTGTGGCCGAGGACAAGGGGCACGTGGATTTGGAGGCAGATCAGGAGGTAGAAGTCAGTATCAAGGTTCTGCCACTCAGGGTAGGGTTCAAGCTGGGTTTTCACCGACCCACCAGGATGCTCGAGCTTCCAATGCGGTTGTGGCGGTATTCTTCCAGTCCATTCTTATGAGGCTCGTGTTTTGATAGATCCGGGTGCTATGCACTCATTTGTCTCCCCTGTGTTTGCCATGAGGTTGGGTAGAAACCCTACAACTTTAGAGTGCCCTTTGTCAATAGCTACCCCACTTAGTGACAACATAAATGTAGATATGGTTTTTCCTGGTAGCCCAGTAGTAGTGGATGGAAAGATCCTCCCAGCAGACTTGGTTCCTCTACCAGTAATGGATTTTGATGTAATCCTGGGGATGGATTGGTTGTCAACTCACTATGCCACTTTAGACTGCAGGAACAAAAAGGTGTATTTCCACATACCTGGTGTGGAAGAGTTTAGCTTTGATCGTGACAGGAGCGTGGCTCCATATAATTTGGTGTCAGCAATTAGTGCTAGAAAAATGTTGAGGCGTGGATGCCAAGGGTATTTGGCATTGGTGAGAGATACATCTGTAGAAGGTGTCAGCATGGAAAATGTTCCTGTTGTCAGAGAATTTATGGATGTCTTCCCAGAGGAGCTTCCAGGGTTGCCACCAGGAAGGGAAATAGAGTTTTGCATTGATGTTGTGCAGGGTACAAACCCCATATCGATGCCACCTTACAGGATGGCACCAGCAGAATTGAAAGAGCTGAAGAAGCAACTACAGGAGCTTTTGGACAAGGGTTTTATACGTCCGAGCACTTCACCTTGGGGTGCTCCTGTTTTATTTGTGAGAAAGAAGAATGGGTCATTGAGGTTGTGTATCGACTACGCATACCAACAAGGTGACTGTGAAGAACAAGTATCCACTTCCTCGGATCGATGATTTGTTTGATCAGCTCCAAGGAGCTAGATTCTTTTCCAAGATAAACCTGCGATCAGGCTACCATCAGTTGAGAATCAGGAATGAAGACGTGGCCAAAACGGCTTTCAGGACAAGATATGGTCATTATGAGTTCCTGGTGATGTCTTTTGGACTCACTAATGCACCAGCAGCCTTCATGGACTTGATGAACAGGGTGTTCAAGCCATTTTTGGACCGTTTTGTCATCGTATTCACAGATGACATTTTGGTATACTCTCAGACCGAGGAAGAACACGTGTGGCACTTGAGGATGATGTTGCAGACGTTGAGGGAGCACCAGCTATATGCCAAATTTTCAAAATGTGAATTTTGGCTAGAAAGCATCTCATTCTTGGGACACGTGGTTTCTAGGGACGGCATTCAAATAGATCCCAAGAAAATTGAAGCTGTAACTGATTGGCTTAGGCCTACAACAGTCACTGAGGTGCAAAGTTTTCTGGGTTTAGCTGGCTACTATAGGCGTTTTGTACAAGATTTCTCCAGGATAGCGGCTCCCCTAACTAAGTTGACCAGGAAGAATGTTCCATTCATTTGGACAGATGACTGTGAGGTGAGTTTCTAGAAGCTTAAGGAGTGTCTAACCACTGCCCCTGTGTTGACACTACCTGTGAGTGGTGAAGGATACACCGTGTATTGTGACGCCTCCAGAGTTGGCCTAGGGTGTGTTTTGATGCAGAATGGAAAGGTAGTGGCTTATGCTTCAAGACAGCTGAAGAGGCATGAGCAGAACTACCCCACCCATGATTTGGAAATGGCGGCTGTAGTCTTTGCACTAAAAATTTGGAGACACTACCTGTATGGTGAAGTGTGCGAGATATATACCGACCACAAAAGTTTGAAGTACATCTTCCAACAGAGGGACTTGAACTTGAGACAGAGGAGATGGATGGAGCTTCTGAAAGACTATGATTGCACCATCCAGTACCACCCTGGAAAGGCCAATGTTGTGGCAGATGCCTTGGAGCGTAAAAATCTTCCGCGCTTTGGCGCACATTTCAGTAGAGAAGAGACCACTAATTCAGGAGGTACATGAGTTGATGGATCAAGGTTTAATCCTAGATCTTTCAGATGAGGGGGTATTGTTGGCTCACTTTTCAGTGAGGCCAGACTTGAGGGACAGAGTTAGAGTTTCCCAGCACAGAGACCAACAATTGATGAAGATCATAGAAAGAGTACAGCAAGGTGAAGGTGGTGAGTTTGGATTTGCCAATAATGGCGCCCTAGTGCAAGGTTCTAGGATATGTGTGCCCGATGTGGACAATCTCAGGAATGAAATCATGCGAGAGGCACACTATACCCTGTACAGTGTCCACCCAGGTTCCACCAAGATGTACCATGATGTGAAAGATAGCTATTGGTGGAATGGCATGAAGAAAGACATAGCAGACTTTGTGTCCAAGTGCTTGACTTGTCAGAAGGTGAAGTTTGAACACCAGAGACCGTCAGGGAAGCTGCAAGAGCTCCCTATCCCAGAATGGAAGTGGGAAATGATCACCATGGATTTTGTGACTGGGTTGCCTCGTACCACGCGAGGATATGATTCGATATGGGTAATTGTAGACCGCTTGACCAAATCAGCTCACTTCTTACCTGTGAAGACTACATATTCTGTGGCACAGTACGCCCGACTCTACATTCGAGAAATAGTCAGATTGCATGGAGTTCCAGCTTCCATAATATCTGACAGAGGGCCCCAGTTCACTTCTCGGTTTTGGAGAAAGTTGCAGGAGGCACTTGGCACACAGTTGAACTTCAGTATGGCTTTCCACCCTCGCATGCAGACTGACAGAAAGGACAATCCAAACACTGGAAGACATGCTTCGCATGAGTGTCTTGGATTTTGGAGGTCAATGGGATGAGCAGCTAGCTTTGGTGGAGTTTGCCTACAACAATAGTTATCACTCCAGCATAGGGATGGCACCCTATGAGGCATTATATGGAAGAAAGTGTAGGTCTCCTCTGTGTTGGACAGAAATGGGGGAAGCGAAGGTGCATGATGTAGACCTAGTGCAGTACACTTCAGAGGTAGTTCCTTTAATCAGGGAACGACTGAGGACAGCTTTCAGTAGACAGAAGAGTTATGCAGACCCCAGACGGAGGGATGTGGAGTTTGTAGTGGGCGACTATGTATTCCTGAAGGTTTCTCCAATGAAGGGAGTCATGAGATTTGGAAAGAAGGGCAAGTTGGCACCTCGGTATATTGGACCTTTTGAGGTTATTGATAGAATTGGAGCAGTTGCCTACCGGTTGGAGCTACCACCCAACCTCTCTCACGTTCATCCCGTGTTCCACATCTCCATGCTCAGGAAATACATTCCAGATCCTTCTCATGTACTACAGCCGGATGTGATAGAGCTAAAAGAGAACTTGACATTTGAGGAGCAGCCTGTAGCCATAGTGGACTACCAAGTGAGGCAGCTGAGATCCAAACAGATCCCTATGGTTAAGGTTTTGTGGAGGAGTCAGTCAGTGGAAGAGTGCACCTGGGAGTCAGAACGGGACATGCGTAGCAAGTACCCTTATTTGTTCAATGTATAATCATGTGTTTTATTCTGCCTTGTGTAAAATTCGAGGACGAATTTTCTGTAAGGGGGGAAGAATGTAACACCCCAAAAATTTTAAATTTATGAGCATTTTTGGTATTTTAATTTTATTTAAATTTTAGGAATTTTTTTGAGATTTTTCGGATTTTAAAAATCGGGTTCGATTTTCCGAAAATATAAACTTTGATGATTTTTAAAAATTAATTTAAAGACCACGTGGCAAAACTAAAAATATATTTGGAGTCTACGTATTTTTCTGAGTTTTCTGAAATTTTTTCGGAATTTTTGGACCTCGTTTTCGGTCCCGAGGCAGAGTAAAAATTCAAAATTTTGTATTTCGAATCGAACCGGCCGAATCGAACCGGACCGGATCGGACCGGTCGAATCGGACCGGCTCCCTTTCCTTTTTTCTTCCCCGCGCGCGTCGTTCCCTCTCCCCTTCTCTCTCTCTTTTCTCTCTCCTCCCTCCCCTGCCGCCGGCCAGCCACCTCCCCCTGCCACCCGGTAGGCCGTGGCGCCACCCGACCTCCCGGCCAGTGCGCGACAGCCGAAAACGCGCGATCTCCCTCCCTCGCGCCCGCGTCGTTCGGCTTCTCAAAAAAAAATCGATCCGGCCACCAATTGGATCGGGTCTTGTGTCTAAAATCATCTACTCGGCGAGAGCTTTCCATAGACACCAAGAACGCCGAAATCCATCGAGCGGTTTGTCCGATTTTTGCTCGGGAAGATTTTAGCCCATTTCGACTTTTGGGCTAGATTTCTCGAAAACTGTGAATCCCAAAACCGAGGCTACCAGCGCGCTCCACTCGTCGAGAGCTTCGCGGCTATATAAATTTCAAATTTTTCCGACACCGTTTTTCGATGGGTCCCACGGAACTTCGCAGTGTTTTTCCGAGCATTTAATGAGCTTAGAAAATTCTGAAAAATTTATGTACTAACCCCCGTGTTATGGGCTTCGTGTAGGTATCCTCGATTCGCGGAAATTCGACAGTTGACCGGGTCTGCAAATTTCGGGCCAGACAGACCCGTTACCGGAAAAGTCTCCGAATTGGACCGAGGTTTTGGCTAGCCCCCCATTGTCAGACGTCCCGAGCGCATTCCCGAAGTCAGAATTGGCAAAGGTAAACCCGAACCTTGCTTTTTCGTAATTTTCTAGTGCTTAAATAGGATTAAAAATCCATAAAATATTCGTGGTAGCTTAGAAAATTATGATTCTTTTTGCAATATCTTAGTAATATTGCTAAGGACCGAGGGGCAAAGTTTTAGAATTTTTAGAGCTGATTTGGGCAGTTTTTGCAAAAATGGTCAATTATAGGGACTAAATTGAAATTTTACATATTGTGATGGATGATTGATTTGATGGGCCCAGGAGGGGCTGTGTGATGTGATTGAGTTGTGGATATATGGATTGTGAGTATAGAAGTGTGTTTTGAACCCTTTTGCAGGTTGGGTAGGTCCTAGGTATAGGGGAGACTCTGCCGGATTTTCGGCACGACTTAGGACGTAATTGGTCTTTTTCTTTGTTTGTATTGAGTCAGATTGTATTAAATAATTATAATATAATTGTCAGGTGAGCCGGGACAGCCTTCTTCCTCTGCCCAGCCGCCACAGTGATTGTCGTCAAGTCTGTGAGTAAAATATTAATTTTAATTGTAATTTCGATATTATTATATGTTCAACATGCCCATGCATCACTTATATGCATATATTTATGTAGTTAAACTCTAGGCACGATTTATGATGCATTGATAAATGTTAAAGTGCCATGATGTTGTTGTGGTAATTTGGAGCAGTGTGCGTGCGTTGGCGTGCGTGTGATGTGGTGTGGACTATGGATAGGACGGGTAGTCACGGCTTGAGTTCTTTGCTGGGACCCGATCCTTCGAGGGGTAGTCACGGCTTGAGTTCTTCGCTGGGACCCTCGATTTGGCTTATTAAGCGAAAGTCCGGCTTGAGTTCTTCGCTGGCACCAGGTTGGATTTAAGAGAGCTGTATAGGGGATCAGCTCCCATATGTTATGATTGATGCTACAGGGTGCGTGAGTGCTCCAAATTACCTTTTTGATGTTATGATGTGAAAATGATGTGGATGTTGCATTTCACTCTACAGAGTGCATTAGTTTTAAATAGTTATAGAGATTATGGTTAAAATTGATATTTTACTCTCTGAGTCGAACGCTCACTCCTGTTCAATATTTTTCAAAGCTCTGAGGAGGATTTTATTTTGGTTAACCTGCTTTTCTCCTTCGCAGGTTGTTTATCAATATTTGTGTAATTTTATTTACTCCTAGAATTTCCGCATGTGTTAGAAGTATTTATTTGATTATGGTCTGTAATATTATTATCATGTTGGACCTGTAAACGTATAATGATATGCATGTTTTATGGATTGGATGAGGGAGCTGAGCTCCCATTTATTATTATGTTAATGAGTATGTGAAGGGTGAGCTGAGCTCCCTAATTGACTATGTATTGTGTTTACAGGTCGGGTGAGTCGAAAACTCCCCGTTGGTAAGTCCATTTTATGGCCAGACTCTGTCCATTTGTTTTCTTGAAATTGGGCCCAAATGGGCCTTAGAGTTGGGTAAATGAATAGTTAAGGCTTACTACGGGCCTCGGGGGCTTTAGGCTGGCCCAGGTCCTAGTGCCGGTCCGGCCCATAGGTTGGGTCGTGACAAGTAAATTATGAAATCTCTACAAATTTCAAATAAAAATTTAAACTATTCAATAAATTAAACTAATTATTAGCATATGAAAATATGAATTCGAGCATATTATGAGAATAAATCAAATATTGTCCCTCTCCAGAAAATAGACTGAATATTTAAATCAACTGCAGAATTCTACTAATCTGAAACAGATAACAGACAGAGAAAACGTGGTTGAAGCTAATGCTCAGTGAATGATAATTATAGCACACAACAGAATAGGAACAGGCAGACACTTGATTAATTTCACAATAAATTTTCTATTTGATAAAATCATGCTTATACTATCAAAATCATTAATAAAATAATTTCATAAAACATATATATAAAAGAAATTCATCCAATAAAATTTTATGATACAGTATACCAGGGTAATGATACCTCACATCATCAAATGCTAGATGGTAAGCACGCTACCAGATATTAGATATCTTCCTCCTCCTTCACAGATATCAATGCATATGATACTAATGCAAACCATAAATTGTAATGATGCATGACTCAACAATGCAACCTAATACCGTGATAGTCCACACGATGTGGCCAGATAACAAATACAGATACTGGGCATAGGTGCCAATTTAAAACAGAAAATCAATTTATACAAATCAATGAAAATCCATAAAAAAATTTCATATAGCAAATAATAACTGATAGTGCAATTCTAACAGTTTATTTTAATAATTTTAGAGAGTCAATATGATCAAATCAATCTCAAATAAATTTAGTGTAACACATCGATAAATTTTATAATCAGATATCAATTAATATAAATACATTAAAGGCCTGTTCCCAAAATCCGAATGGTTCTAATGCAGAGTTAATTGAAAAAATTAATTATTTAATCAAAATAAGAATAAAATTCAATAATAAAATAAAACTCTAGAAAGTCATATGCAAAATAATTATTAAAATATTAATTTAAAATTTCATTTGATAACAAATTTAATGTTAAAAAATTTTAAAAGAGACTAAAATGATGCCATGTACTATAACTATCACTCACCTGTAACCTCCAAAACAATAGCTAGATTTAATAAAAGAGAGATAATTTTAAGTGACAAAATAAATATTTAAATCTCTTATATATTCAAAATATAGTAAAAATTTAATCAATTAAACTAATATGACAGACTCATTAAATATAAAAATTTTATGTAGGAAGTTAATAATAATAATAATAATAATAATAATAATAATATAATAATAATAATAATCAAAACAATACGTTTTGAGACTTTAACAGCCAAAAAAAAGTAAAAAAAAAAATATAAATTTAAAGAAATCGTAGGTTTGGATGCTGTCAGGGGAAGGAAAAAAAAATAATAATTAAAGTCAAGAAAAATCTTCCTCAACAGTTACATGCACCGGTAGGGGAGAAAATTTTATGTGTGTGTGTGTGTATGTATATATATATTTTTTGAAAAAAAAAACAATGTGATATAGAAATAAGTTATTATCCAATAGTAATTGTGATTAATCCAGTTTAGTATTAAAGGTCAAAGAAAAAAGAAAAAAAAATTTCTAGAGTGTAGTTGTAACAATTCAATAAAAGAAAATAAAATCAAATTCACTCATTATTGAACAAAGAAAGAAAATTTTTACCTTGAAAATAAAATTCAAGGTGATGAATAGAAAAATAATAATTTATAGATTATTTGCGCACATCAGATTTATATATATATATACACACACACACACACACACATGTATAACAATATATAAAAGATGACAAAAATAACTATTGAGAGTATTTGGTAGAAAAAATGAGGTGATAAGCAGGCTTTGAGAGCAAAGTTTAGCAGAAAGAGATGATTAAGGTATATATATTTTAAGAGTTCTATTAAGTATAGAATGGGATAAGAGTTATATATACACACATATATAACAATATATAAAAGATGATGAAAATACCTGTTGAAAGTATTTAGTAGAAAAAAGAAGGTGATAAGCAGGTTTTGAGAGCAAAATTTTGCTGAAATAGATGATTAAGGTATATATATTTCAAGAGTTCTATTAGGTATAAAATGTGATAAGAGTTATTATCAAACTGGATTGTTCAGATTACAGATATATATTTAATTTTAAAAATAATATATATATAAATAAATAAGTAGGCCATCTAATAAAATATTATATTTTTTATAAATATATTAAAATATTGTTAATTAATTAAAATAAATAAATAAATAAAATATTGAGTTTCCACATACTTCCCCCTTAAAAGAAATTCGGTCCCTGAATTTAAACAAATAAAATTCTAACCTGAAGAATCAAATAAGTGAGGATATTTGGCTCGCATTTTAGATTCTACCTCCCATGTGGCCTCACTACTTGAGTGATTATGCCACAAGACTTTGACCAAAGCCACTTCCTTAGACTGGAGTTTCCCAATTTGTCGATTTAAAATCTTTACTGGTTGCTCCTCATATGATATATTATCCCTAAATTGTGTGGTATGAGGTTGCAAAATATGAGATGGATCTGGTACATACTTCCTAAGCATAGAGGTATGGAAAACTGGATGTATATGTGCAAAATCAGGTGGAAGGGCTAAACGGTAAGCAACTGCTCCAATTCTATCCAAAATTTGAAATGGACCAACAAACGAGAGCTAAGCTTCCATTTCTTCCCAAACCTCATGATTCCTTTTATAGGAGAAACTCTCAGAAATACATGATCACCAACCATAAACTCTACATCTTTAAGCTTAGGGTCAGCATAACTTCTTTATTGACTTTGAGTAGTCAAAAGTCTATCACGAATTAGCCGAACCTTCTCTGAAGTTAACTGTATTAACTCTGGTCTAGTAAACTTTCTTTCTCCAACTTTATCCCAACAAATTGGTAACCTACACGTTCGACCATATAATGCCTCCTATTGAGACATCTCTATACTTGCCTGATAACTGTTATTATAAGCAAACTCCACTAAAGGCAAATGATGATACTAACAACCACCAAAATCCATAACACATGCACGAAGCATGTCCTCCAATGTCTATATAGTCCTTTCTTACTGTCCATTTGTCTGGGGGTAAAAGCAGTACTAAAGTCTACTCGTGCTCCCAAAGCTTATTGGAATTGCTTCCAAAATCTAGAAGTAAACTAAGTACTATGATCAGAGACAATAGAAACTGGAACACTATGAAGACTAATAATCTTGTCTATATACAACTGTTTAAGTTTAGCAAAGTCATATGTAGTCTTCACAGGAAGGAAATGAGCAAATTTTTTCAATCTATCCACTATCACCCAGATTGCATTGTAACCACCTCGTGTACTAGGTAAACCCATAACAAAGTCCATGGCAATGTGCTCCCACTTTCACTCGGGAATAGGCAATGGCTGAAGTAACCCAGATGATCTCTGATGTTCTGCCTTAACTTGTTGACAAGTCAAACATTTAGCAACAAAGTCTGCAACATCCCTCTTCATGCCACTCCACCAATAATGGTCCCTTAAATCACGGTACATCTTAGTTGAACCTGGGTATACTATGTAAGCAGAATGGTGTGCCTCCTCCATGATTTCTCTTCTTAACTCATCAACACCGGGGACACAAAGTCTAGTGCCATAATGAAGAACTCCATCATCATTTAACATGATCCCTTGAACTTTTCCTTGATGAATACTATTTATAATCTTGCACAACTGAGAATCCCTCTTCTGAGCAGCCTTAATTCGATCAATCAAGATAGGCCTAACTCGAAAATGTGTTAGGAATGATCCAGCTATGATTTCAAACTCTACTCCTTGATCTAGCAACTCATGTAATTCACCAATCAGTGGCCTCCTATTGGTAGATATACGGGCTAAACTATTAAAAAACTTTATGCTTAGGGCATCAGCTATCACATTAGCTTTTCCAGGGTGATATTGTATGGTGCAATCATAATCCTTCAACAATTCTACCAATCTCCTTTGCCTAAAATTAAGATCACGTTGGTCAAAGATGTATTTGAGACTTTTGTGGTCAGTGAAGATCTCACAAGTCTCACTATACAGATAGTGCCTCCAGATTTTCAAAGTAAAAATTACTGCAGCCATTTCTAAATCAAGAGTTGGATAATTTTGCTCATGCCTTTTCAACTGACAAGAAGTATATGTAACAACCCATCCATGCTGCATCAAAATACATCCTAGAAGCATCACAATAAACTGCATAACCCCCTGATCCAGACAGAAGAGCTAACACTGGTGCTGTAGTCAAACGAGTCTTAAGCTCTTGAAAACTTTTTTCATAAGCCTCAGACCACTGAAATTTCACATTCTTCTGTGTCAACTTAGTTAAAGGTGCTACAATACGAGAGAAGTCTTGAACAAACCATCTATAATACCCTGCTAAATCCAAGAAATTATAAATCTCTGACACAGTTGTTGGTCTAGGCCAATGAAGCACTGCTTCAACTTTCTTCTTATCAACACACACCCTATCCTTAGACACTATATGGCCTGGGAAAGCCATACTATCTAACTCGAACTCACATTTTGGAAACTTGGCATATAGCTTGTATTCTTGTAAGGTCTGAAGGACAATTCTCAAATGTTGTTCATGCTCCTCCTTACTCTCTGAGTACACTAAAATGTCATCAATGAACACTATAACAAATTGATCTAAGAAATGTTTGAAAACTCTATTCATGAGATCCATAAAAGTGGCTGGAGCATTGGTAAGATCAAAAGGCATTACAAGAAATTCATAGTGTCCATACCTAGTCCTAAAGGCAGTCTTGAGTATGTCTTCTTTCTTGACCCTCAATTGATGATACCCAGATCCAAGATTAATCTTGGAAAAATACTTTGCACCTTGAAGTTGGTCAAACAGGTCATCTATGCATGGAAGAGGATACTTGTTACGCACAGTCACCTTATTCGATTGCCTAAAATCAATACACATTCTCAAAGACCCATCATTCTTTCGCACAAATAACACAGGAGCACCCCATGGAGAAACATTAGGGTGAATAAACCCTTTATCTAGTAGGTTTTGTAATTGCTCCTTCAACTCTTTAAGTTCTGCAGGTGCCATGCGATAAGGTGGCATAGATAGGGGCTCAATTCCAGGAACTAAATCTATACCAAACTCTACCTCTCGCTTGGAGGTAAACCTGATAAATCTTCTGGAAACACATCAGGAAACTCCTTAACCACTGCAACATTCTCCAAACCTGCACCTTCTACCTGAACATCTCTAACATAAGCTAGATACCCCTTACACTTCTTTCACAATAATCGGCTAGCACTCACTGCTGAGATAAGATTACTAGAGGCTATACTATGATCTCCCTGAAATTAAAATTCTATCTCCCTAGGAATTTTAAAGAACACAACTTTACTATGACAATCCAATGAAACGTGATAAGTGGATAACCAGTCCATGCTTAAAATCACATCAAACTCAAAAATATCCAAAGAAACAAGATCTACAGCTAATTTCCTATCTCCAATTTGAACTATACAACCCCTATACACCATATCAGTTTCTATTACATTCCCCATAAGTGTTGATACTGATAAAGGATACTCTCATAAAATAGGTGGTGTACTAAATCTCATGGAAAAGTATGGAGAAATAAAGGAATGACTGGAACCAGGATCAAACAGTACTCTAGCATCAAATGAACAAATAGGAAGTGTACCTGTCACTACTGCATTAGATGCTTAAGCATCTTGTTGAGTCAAAGCAAAAACCCTACCTTACCTCTACCACCAGATGTCTATCCCTGAGTTTGAGCAGACCCTCTACCACCCTGACCATGACCACCAGAACCTTGACTTCTACCACTATACTATGGCGGCTAAACACGAGAGGGAGCGAGAATGTCTTTGCTGACCCGGCCTACGAGTTATCCCACTAGTAGGACAGTCCTGTCTACGGTGTCTCAGCTATCCACAACCAAAGCATGCTCCAGTGACCCAATGATAAGTGCCCTTATGTAGCTTACCACAATGCTGACAAGGAGTGGAAAGAGGCCCAATGCTAATCTAACTATACGGAGCATTCCCTGTATGAGTCCTCTGCTCACGTCCTTGACCAACTCTAGATTGATGTGCCCTATTATCAACTGTAGACTGAGAACCCTACTTATTACCCTGATAAGAACCCTGATGACTCTGTCCTCTGTTAAACTGATTACCCTGACCATCTTTCTTAAACTGCTTGCACTGCTCACGAGCCCAACGTTCATCATCACACATCTCTATCTGTCTAGCCCGATCAACCACCTCCTCATATTTAGGTAGTCGTAAAGGAGCTACACAATCAATTCATTTGTCTCGTAAGCCCCTTTCAAACCTGTGAGCATTATTCTCCTCATTTGGAATCAAGTGTTTACCAAAGTGGGATAATTTGGTAAACTTCATCTCATACTCTGTAACTGTCATGTTGCCTTGGTTCAAGGTTTCAAACTCTAAAGCCTTAGCCTCTTGAACACTAGGAGGGAGAAATTGTTCTAAGAAGAGAAAGTGAAACTCAGGCCAGAGGATAGAACCTTCGGGTCGCCCATTCTTCTTAGAGAGATACCACTCACGAGTAACTACCTTAAGCTAATTTCCTGCCAACATTACCATCCTAGCACTACTGCAACCCATAGTGTCACAACACCTCTCCATGTCATCTAGAAAATCTAAGGGATCAGCCAATGCATCCTCTCCAGTGAACTCCTTTGGTTTTAGCTTGAGAAAGTCTGCAGAGTTAAGAAATCGAGCCCTATCCTGAGCTGGTGCTGAAATAGGGCCAACCACTGGTTGTTGTGGTTGAGTTGTAAGGTACTCAGTTATAATATTAATAGCACGATTCACTGTGTGCAATCCCGCTGTCAGATCTGCTATAGTAACCTGACCAGCTCTAGGTGCTTGAGTTGTAGTAGATAATTGGAATGGTTGTGCCCCAGTCTTTGCCATAGGCATCTGTTCAAATGTCTGATTAATAGTTTGAGGTGGTACCTCCCTTGTTGGATCAAGGTTTGCACTGTAAAGACCCTTGGCCCTAGTTCTCCTCTTACTTTTAACAGACTCAGACACCTATTCATTTTAATAAACAAGCATTAAATCTAAAAATGTGAGCCAAATTAAGATAGGTGAAAAAGTATAAAGGACGCAGATATCTAAAGCAATGATAAACTGAAGAGACGTTAAGGATCCTATGCTCTGCAAGTTTACTAGACCTCAACCGGGCTCTGATACTAACTTTGTCATAACCCAAAATTTTGTGTCATGATCGGTGTATAATTTAAGTATTCTTAAATTATGTAAGCCTTATCAGAGTATCTTGAATAAATATATTATCACTTACTAACAAAAAAAAATAGATAAAATCTCAATAAACAAAACACTGAATAAACAACATAAATATCCTATAAGCAAACTGTGGAGTCTCTACAGATTTCAAATAAAAACTTAAACTGTTCAATAAACTAAACTAATTATTAGCCCAAGGAAACATGAATTCGGGCATACCATGAGAACAAATCAAAGATTGTCTCTCTCTAGAAAATGAAATGAATATTTGAATCAGCTGCAGAATTTTATTGATCTGAAACAGATAACAGACAGAGAAAACGTGGTTTGAACTAATGTTCAATGAATGATAATTATAGCACACAACGGAATAGGAATAGGTAGACGCTTGATTAATTTTACAATAAATTTTCTATTCGATAAAATCATGCTCATGCTATCAAAATCATTAATAAAATAATTTCATAAAACATATATATAAAAGAAATTCATTCAATAAAATTTTATGGTACAGTACATCAAGGTGATAATATCCCACATCACCAAAAGCCAGATGGTAAGCGCGCTACCAGATATTAGATACCTTCCTCCTCCTTCACAGATATCAATGCATATGATACTAATGCAAACCATAAATTGTAATGATGCATGACTCAACAATACAACTTAATACTGTGATAGTCTATACGGTGGGGCCAGATAACAAATACAGATACTGGGCACAGATGCCAATTCAAAACAAAAAATCAATTTGTATAAATCAATCAAAATCCATAAAAAATTTTAAATAGCAAATAATAACTGATAGTGCAATTCTAACATTTTATTTCAATAATTTCAGAGAGTCAATAAAATCAAATGAATCCCAAATAAATTTAATATAACACATCGACAAATTTTATAGTCATATATCAATCAATATAAATACATTAAAGGCCTGTTCTCAGAATCCTAATGGCTCTAATGCAAAGATAATTGATAAAATCAATTATTTAATCAAAATTGAAATAAAATTCAATAATAAAATAAAACTCTAGAAAGTCACATACAAAATAATTATTAAAATATTAATTTAAAATTTCATTTAATAATAAATTTAATTCTAAAAAATTTTAAAAGTGACTAAAATGATGTCATGTATTATAATTACTATTCACTTAAAATCTCCAAAATAATAACTAAATTCAATAAAAAAAAGATAATTTCAACTGATAAAATAAATATTCAAATCTCTTATATTCTTAAAATATAATAAAAATTTAATTAATTAAATTAATATGACAGGTCCATTGAATATAAAAATTTTATGTTGAGCCAAAGTTAATAATAATAATAACAATAATAATAATCAAAACAATACGTTTTGAGGAAACCGTAAAAGTAAGGTAAGAAAAAAAATTAATATAATAATAATAATAACTTTAACAGCTCAAAAAAAAGTAAAAAAAAAAATTTAAGAAATCGTAGGTTTCGATGCTGTCAGGGGAAGGAATAATAATAATAATAATAATAATAATAATAATAATAATAATAATTTAAGTCAAGAAAAATCTTCTTCAACAGTTACATGCACTGGCAGGGGAGAAAACTTTGTGTGTTTGTGTATATATTTTAAAAAAAAAAAATAATGTGATATAGAAATAAGTTATTGTTTAACGGTAATTGTGATCAATTCAGTTTAATATCAAAAGTCAAAGAAAAAAAAAGAATTTTTAGAGCATAGTTATAATAATTCAAAGAAAGAAAATAAAATAAAATTCATTCACTATTGAACAAAGAAAAAAAATTTTTACATTGAAAATAAAATTTAAAGTGATGAATAGAGAAGTAAGAATTCATAAATTTTTTACGCACATCAAATTATAAATCGTAAAATATATATATATGATGAAAATATCTATTGAGAGTATTTGGTAGAAAAAATGAGATGCTAAATAGGCTTTGAGAGTAAAATTTAACAGAAAGAGATGATTAGGGTATATATATTTCAAGAGTTCTATTAGGTATAGAATGAGATAAGAGTTATTATTAAACTGGATTGTTCAGATTACAGATATATATTTAATTTTAAAAATAATATATATATATATATATATATATATATATATATATATATATAAGTAGACTATTTAATAAAATATATTTTTATAAATATATTAAAATATTATTAACTAATTAAAATAAATAAATAAAATATTGAGTTTCCACAGCTACTTGGAGATTAATTGTATTATGCGGCCAGCAATTTTAATTTGCAATAATGCATTGCAATATATCTTCTGAAAGGAACAGCCATCCAAAAATTAATTAAGAAAGCTAATTATTATATATTGTTCAATTTATTCATCACAAGTTAGGTTTTACTAATTTTACCTTTCCCTACCAAATGTTACAAAAATTGGGACAAGGAGAAGACTGACCTTCTCGGAAATTTCTATGTATGTAAAACAACATCAAGAGCAAGTAAAACAACATCAAATGTCCATTACAGATAATTTAATTGATTTTTCTACATTTTTAATATATTTTTTTAAAGAAGTCTCCAATTAGAATTCTCACTTATAGTTTATTAATTATTATTTAACATGTTAAATTTCTATTAAATTAATAAATAAATAAATAAAATAAAAGAATATATCATGAAATTATATAATCCATAAAATTTTTAATAAAAGAAAAGGGTTTTTGTAAAACAAGGGATCGACATGTATATAAATTGTTTACTGGGGACTCACGAGAAGGAACTAAGTTAATGTTCTAAGCTAGAATTGATCTTTAGAGGCAACAAGGGCCAAATTCCACATGAAATTATCCAACACCACAAATGGTGTATATCATGAAGAAGCTTCCTTTCCTAGTTGTTATAAAATTCTTCAGTACAAAGCTCCAACAAATCCTCACATCTAACGAGAAGCCACTTCCATCACAAGTTATCTGCAAGCTCCCCTTGGCTTTGGACACAAATTGGGCCATGTTGCTTCTTCATATTACTCGCAAGTTGATCAGTTTTTGTTGTTATTCCTAATTAAGAAAGGCAAATCAAAGAAGGAAAGAAACTATAGTGCAATGAGCTTGGAATAAACAGTTTTTTGTTTTTATCGTTAAATGCAGTTATCTCCAAATTGCGTATTTAATTCTCCTTTGAACCTTTTTGGAAAGTTAAAATTCACATGCTTATCTTCATAAATTTTCAACTAGTTTTTTTGGTAGGAGAATGGGTGAATAGTCGTTTGTTAAATGAATTATATGTTTGTTAAATGAATTATATGCTTTTAATTACTGAATTAAATTGGATTAGATTTCAATTAATTTCTTGCTTTTATGAAAAAGGGATGAAATTTTTGTTTCAATTTTCATCTTTTATTTCACATATGCATGGTTAGGGAGGCAATTTGAAAAATATATTTATTATCAAGATAAACATCTGACTATGCTATGCATACATAAAGAATTAATTGTAAAAAACACCCATATATAGTTTATGGTGTTTTCATTAATTCTTGTATTTATTATAGTTTTGTTATTCAAACCAAAAAATATTTTCAATATATTAATCATGGAATGTACCTGTCGTATTATAAACTAAATCTACTTGATAAAATTCTGTGCTCCAAAAGCATCATCTTCACTTGAAAATGATTGAGATCAGCCTGCCACCTTTGCGGATTTAAGAGGGAAATTAATGTTGAGTATATGACTACGAGTTATACTATTTATTAATGTAAAGACGCCCCCCTTCAAAATAACATCATTTGAAATAGATTAATGTAATTAAAAATACGTGTTACTAATCTAATTAATTATTGGCAATTTAACAATTGAAAATACACTAATTAGTACTTGAATTTCATCTAATTTAACTATAGTTGAGTGTTTTAATTTATTTTTTTATATTTTTTTTCAACCTTAATAATAATAAAAAAAAACTTTTGCCTGATATCCTTAAAAGAGGAGAATTTTGTACTATTTGTTTTAATATTTTGACAACTATTATTTGCTTAGTTTAAGGGTTTAAGTCTAATTAATTAGAGCAGAACACACAACAGCTTTCATGGAGTAACTCTCCATCATCAGATTTGGAAAGTTTGAAAGGAAAGATATATTAACTTTTGACAAAAGGAAATATCCAATCCAAGAAGATGAAGTTGAAGGAAAACAAGTGGTTGAAAAATTTACAAGCACATCCTTCCTCATAAATAAAGACAATCTAGCTTTAATTATTGCCAATGGTTACTGCTAGAAAGACACTTGTCTGTTTCAGAGAATATTAAGCAAAGGCATTGCTATTTGACTAAGTAAACCACCAATTATATCCTAAAGCGGTTACTAAATATGGACAATTTACATAAAATTATAATTAAATTAATTATTTTATGGCATTTACTATATAGATGATTGTATATGAAATCATAATGATGTTGTATATGTTTTCCAAGTAAAAACGCATGCCGATGACTTAATGGGTAAATTTTTATTTGTCATAGTAAAAAAAATATATAAAATACAGTAAAAAAAAGTTATGATAAAAAAAAAGATAAAAAACATAAAATAAACATATTGTGCCATTAACATATATCTCAACTTGAGTCAAATAGTATTATTAATTAAGGAATTGTGTTAATAATAGTTTAATTTGGTTTGATTTAGTAATTAAAAATATATTACTCATTTAGTAAATATATGAAGTTCGAATTTTCATTTTCTCAACCTTCTATAAAAAAAATTCGTATTTGATTGAACTTGTTTATAAAATTTGAGGATGAATCGCATGAAGAGTTGTATTTTTTTTTTCAAATAACAGTTTTTATTAAATGAAAATAAACATAATTATATAATATAAAAATTTATAACGTTATAATCTTATACAAATAAATTTTAAAAATAAATTATTTATATAAAAAATAAGAATAATAAATATTTTGATTTGAATAAATTCATAGTATTGATAAAATAAATGTACTAATCAATTGGCTAAAATCATGCTTCACTTAAAGGTGATATATTACTATTTGACTATAAGATCTTTCCTATATTTGTTTGATTTAATAATGATTAAATTTTGATATTATATTGCAAAAAAATTATACTTCATATTGTACTTTTATTTACAGAACAAAGTATTACGCCCGACAATTGCATAATAGATTCTCACAAAGGTGAAAAAAAAACTTAAGATTTATCATTAAATTAAGAGAGAAGGAAGATTCAAATTCTTGAGATTATGAAGGATTGCAATCTTAGTAAGATATTGTTTTACATTATAATGATGAACAATTCTCGAGGATGTAAACTTAATTCAACCACTTTTTTGTTTCTAACTTTTTTTTTATATTTATTAATTTTATTTCATTGAAAGATTATATGACGATTTTGTTTTTAACAAAATAAATATTTTGTCAATAATCACAATAGAATAATAGATGAATAAAATAAAATCCCATCTTATAATTAAGAGTACAAAGCAAAATAAAGTACATTAAAAATAAAATAACCGTAAAAAGCACCTATTTCATTATAACAGAATTCGATTTTTCTTTTGTTAAAAAAAAATTCAGTAAAAAGGATGGCAAGAAAATTCTGTTGAATTGGTGGATCAATAAACTGATAAGCAGAAGGTCCTCCTGGGCCAACAGTTGTTAGAATGAGGGCTTAATGGAGCAACAATACTATCATTGCAAGCAAATAGGAGTGAGAGAAGTATTCTAAAATGGTCCACATATATATATGTGTCCTCTTTATCCAATGAACCAGCCTCTCAAAGGACCATATGTGAATCATGGATTAAAATTCTGATGAATTGATAAAAAAAAATGGTAGGAAATTAGATATTTACCAAATCCCTGAGAAAATCTGGCAATGAAAAGTGGGTAAAACCCAGTTGCAGGATCTAACAGTCTAAAATTTTCCATTGATGAATCATGTTCTTGAAAGATGATACAGTCATGACAGCAAGAGCCAAGGGTTGCTTTTAGTACCCACACCAATACGCAGTAGAAAGATTAACCACATGAGATAAGTGTCAGCATCAATCGATGATCATTATGACTTTCTGTGAGGATAAGACTTCCATGGACCTGACCATAGCACGTGATCTCTGTAGCTTTGACATCGGGAAAGAGCTAAAAGTTAAAGTTGCTCTAATCTAAATAGGTCAAGTCAGCAACTGAGAATGCCAACTTTATACTACGAAAGCAAGTGTACAGAGATGCTGTTAATAATGCCGAGGGTAGCTTACATCTGGTATCAATTGTCATGGTTTCTTGGGTCCATTCTGAATTCTGATGCTTCTGCTTACTGTTACTTGCCTACCATTACCAAACCTTGCTAAGATGATCCTGGGATATGGTCTTAATCTTCGCTGAACATCCCTCGCGCATTATAATTTTTTTTAATCTCATTGTTAATCACACACAACCTCGAACATGGAGTATTGTGAGGCAACTTAACTACTTTTGAGCAATAACAGAGACGAAAACAATAGAAATCGATCAGCTGCAGTCAAATGGGTAATTAAATTGTTAAGAACAAAGAAAGATTGCATGAAAACCAGTGCACACACCTATGGTTACAACTTCAAACAAATATTTGAAAAAAAAAACTCTCAATTTGAATACCATGTTCAAACTACGAACGAACTTATCCAGAAATTCCACTCGTCTCTTTGTTAGGACATTACAATCCAACCACCAGCAGTGGGGTCACTGTTTCAATATAAAGTAGAAAACCCAAAAGTTCACGATTCACATTATGTTATCCACCACTATGGAGCCATTAAATCACCTCAACCACCTCCTGAGGTCGCTGGTTGAAGAAGGTGAAACCTCACCTCCAAGGCTGTCCGTACAGTAAGAGGAATAGTTAGATTGTTGTTCTAACCCGCCAAATTGTACTCCACTAACACTCTTAAAACTTGGACTCCTCAAGCCATGCCCAAAACCACCACCACCATAGCCTATCCCCACACTAAAAGGATCTGGGGCAGGAAAAGAAAGCCGTTTCTTTGCAGACCCAAGTCGGTCTCTCTCTGGAGTTGATGGCCTTTGCCTTGGTGCACTTTGGGATCTCACTCTAGCTTTTGCAGACTCGGTTGCAGCCATGTAATTAGGCAAGGTAGCATTACCAGCATTACTACCGCTAGCACCACCCCTTCCATGTTGATGCAAATTGCCAGTGTAGTAGCAATTGGACCTCAGGCTTGGTGTTTGAGGGGGATTGTAGCTTCTATCTTCTCTTCCACAACGCGGGCTTGCTGACCGGACCTGAACAGGTCTGGTTTTTGATGGGGAGGGTGTAATGGGACAGTGGTGGAGAGGTGCAGTTTGATGAGCTCTATGGAGTGGAGAAGCGATAGATTGTGAATTGGTTCTCTGGTGTTGGGGTTGGTGATATTGGATTTGATTGGTTCTTCTAAAATTGGGAGCCAAGTATGAGTAGGGTTGGGAGGTGTCAATTTCTACAGTTTTGATGGGGTCTCTTTGGTCAGTTGAAGCTCTGGCTCTGCCGCTATCCAATGGCTTTGTAGCCATCCAGCGGTCAAGCCATTTTGGTCTATCTTGGAGCTCATCTTCATTCCCTATTGACGGGCTCCTACCAGTTCTCCATATCTTTGAAATGGGTTACAGCAAAAAATTGAATCAGTAGAGCACAATATACGAGGATAAAACAAAAACAGAGAAGGCAAACTGGCAGAGGATGTGCAAGAAATGAACCTGCTGAGAGAAAGCATGAGACAAGGTCTTTTCACGCTTGATTGCAGCCTCTTTCCTGTGTTGTAACATGGCCTTAACCTCCTCAATTGTGTGCGGCCGTTCATCCCAATCATCTGCAATGCTACTTCCCTCTCTTGACTGTCACACATCGAACTATGCATGAGAATCTTTAAATTCTCATCAAACCAAAAAGCTAAGGCGCTATTCGAAATCATAAAATTTGCAATTATTACTGCTTTCAAGAAGAATAATAAGCATCCCCAAAATGTTAAAATTTCTGGATAATCAAATTACCATTGATTTCCTATCTGAAATGTCTTGAAGATATCGCGATTCAATTACGCTATTGGTGTCGCTAAATGTTGACTTCCTGCTGCCTTCATGCGAAAGCCTCATGCGTTGATCCAGCACCCGAGCTTGCACTCGAACCAGAGCTTGCATGCATCTCAGGGTCATCTTGGCTTGTTTTCTCACATTGTGTCCCCTTACTAAAGCCTGCAACTTCACTAGACCTTTAAGCGCACGAAGTGCCCTCCTTGCCTTCAACCACCGACACACCCATTTTTTCTCACAACCATTAATAATTCCTCTTCATTATCTCTTTTAATATTTACAATCGAACAAAATAAAATCTGAGACATCTGATAGGAAAATAACCTCTCAACAATCCAAATGAAGGTTTTATATATAATACTTGCTTACCAGATACCCTCTAAAAGCGGTTTGGATAACAATGGCAGCATAGTGTTCTCTGGCCTGATAAGAAGGCCTAGTAAGCCGAGCTACTTCCACCGCCGCTTGGGCTGTGGCTACCGCAGCTGCTGTGGCCACCGCAACTGCAATGGCGTGCTTCTGCTCAGCTGCCGCAGCATACACATGGTCCGTCGGTGCCGCGCTACCACCCCCACCGGCAGCATTATCAGTAGTTGACTTCGAAAGCGTCTGTTGTGTCCCCGTTTCTTGATTCGTGGGTTTCCTAAATAACCATCTTCTTTTCTCTCTCTTCTGCAGAAAACCCACAGAAAAAGAAAGGAAACAAGACATTAACATAAAGTCATAGACAGATTAAGAAATAAAAAAACGAGAATAAAGATGCGAAAAACCTTCTCTTCATCTTCTTCTTGGTCATGGTCCTCTCTTCTCCTGCTACTCCTCTTGTCAGTCTCTTTAGTAGGAGATCTAAAAGCCCTTTTCACAGCAGTCAACCATGAGCTACCTCCCTTCTTCCCCATCAAACGATAAGGTTAAACCAAGCTGCATTTACAGAGACACAACCAGAAAAAAATATAGGTAAAGACGAAAGAAGATGGGGTCTTGCTTGAATTTGGATAGAAGAGCCCACATGTTATTCAGTATGACAGGGTGTGAGAGGAGATAACTAATAGAATGTAACGTGGAACAGGTACGGCTAAAATAGAGCGTTTGCAACGAGATATGCCATCTTCTTTAATCTTATATGGCAAAAACTAAAAGATTATTTAATTTTTCTTGGACAGTAATGGTAGTGTCAGGAAGTAGTACGTCAATATTATTTTTTTCTGAGTTATAGAGAAACACTATAGTATTAGAGGAAAGGTGATCGCCAGAAACAGAATGGCATCGAGAAGAACGTTGAAAGTTGGAAGCTGTGAGATGAGAGAGAGCAAGTTGGGTTCGTTGCGTGAAGGTGCGCAAAGACCAAAACAGCTTTAATGGGAAACAAAGGCTATTTCTTTTTCATTTAACCTTTTTTAGTGTTTCTCACTTTTTATTGAAAAAAACAAGTCACCTCGCATGGCGTCACGTGCTATCACCAAAAGGAGAGAGCATCTGGTGCTTCATAGCCTACAGTCTTCTTATTTTTTCAATTATTATTTTCAACACTCAGCAGAGCAGTATAAACAAATAAGAAGAGCATGTTATTGTTAATGTTACGACTCAACTAAATGTATTGTATACCACCAAGGCAAGACTGGTCAAATATAACATAGTTTAATAAAATACGAATTCAAAATCATTAAATATTGGTAAAAATATTTATAATTAATAAACAATGATTTTTCTTAATATTCATTATTTAGATTAATGTGAGTTTAAGTTGGAAATTTGATTCCAAATTACAATCAAAAGTAACTTGGATTCTGCATTGGATTTCTGATAAGAGGGATGTGATAATTAAAACGGATGGTCCAAAGACAACGCAAAGGCAAGAAGCAGTACTTGTGCAGTTTGAATAAATTCCTCCATTGGAAACTTCAAAGAAATTAATATGGCAACCCTTTTCTCGTCAAAAGAACTGTAGTTTCAGGAGATGGCCCCGAGTTCCTTCATCTGTTCATCAAGCCGTGGTCCACACCCAAGGAAGTGTCTGAACACTCTGAACATAAAATGAAAGAGATTGAAGACCTACCAAAACGTACTCTATGCTCTTGTAGTGCAAGGAAATATCTGGTGGAGGTATGACGCAATAACAATAAAGCTTTAATCTTAAAATTAAATTAAATTAAATTAAATAATAACAAAAAGACACCTTAGAAGGACTCTTAAATAAGATACTAAATGGCTGATAACTCAAACCTGTATCTTCTGTATCTCTCGGGAAATCACATCTTTCATTGGTTTTGATCCTGCACGCTCCAAACTGACAAATCTGTGCCACCCCTTCTAAGTATTGACTAGTTTTTTAACATATAGCCCTTGTTTGAATCCTTCTTTGTAAATAATAGTCCTTCCAGCTGTGCACTGCGCTTCACAGATTCTATTCCTTTTTCTTTCTTTTATAAACACTGATAGTCTGATGCCATTTCCTGTATGTGGATCACACCAACAATTTATTTCATTATCATCGCATGTTCTCTCTCCTATTATGCATTAATTCATAAGTGAATTTTTCTTTAATAAAAAAACATAGATAAAAAGGAAATCTATATATCTTTTAATTTTGATAATTAAGAAATACATTTCAATTTTAATTAATAAATTTAATGTGAAACAAAAAAATACAGTTATTTTAGCATTTACGGCGATTATCGTACAACATTGGCTAGCTGCGAGCAGCAAGATGATGGGGTAGTTGAATTAACGTTGTTCAGGTTTGAGCCCATATCCGTGACGCGTAGGTGTGCATTATTGAAGCCTGATTGAGCAATGCCTTCATCATACAAAAGCTCACAAGGACTAGGACCAGGCCCATGCGATCCAACTTGAAGCCATTCACTGTATCAGTATCGGAAAGTTTTGGCCACCTAAAATATTCTAGGAGAGAAGGTTTTCTTTCCCCAACCTTTTTCTCGATAAATTATATAACACCACTGTGATTTCATGCAAGTAATACTGTATAAAATGATAAACTAATAAAAATTAGACATATGGATAGAAGTGGTTCTATAAATAAAAAAGTGAACAAAAAAATAACTGTTCAGTATTTTTTTTTCTAATAACAGTATTCATTTGAGTATAAAGTGATTTGCCATTTCACATTTGCATTTTACATAAATTGCTTACTGTATAATCTGTCCCAACTTTCATGTTAGTTTTTTTATTTATTTTTTTTAATTTTTAGATTTTATTTATTTCATAAAAAATAATTTATATATAAAAAATATTTTTTAAAAAAATATTTTATAAAAATATTTTCTATTATTTAATTATATTATTAAATTAATGATATATATTTACATTATATATATATATATATAAATATTTTTATATTTTAATAAAATTATTAAAATTTAAAAAATAAAAACTGACTTTCATTTTTAAAATTAAAGCAGCAACAAGCCAACAACAATTAGCAAAACCCAGGTCCAGTGAGCCTTGAAAAAATCTGTTTTAGAAATGGCAGGTCACAAATGAATGTAATGGCATCTCTGTTATCAAATACCCAACAGCATTTCCTTGCATCAAGGTGTTGGGCGCCAGCGTTAGGCATTGGACTGAGCCGTTTGCCCAATATCCCTTGGGCCACCTCTATTAAAAGCCTGATTTTAATATCTTAACAAAACATGAAAGGGGAAAGTTTTAATTTAGCGATTTAAATAAAGTGAAAATAAATTAATTTTTGAAAAAAATCAAAGTAGATGATGCTGAAATTATATTTATTTATTTTTAATATAAGAGTTCTACATTTTAATTAATAGTATTGAGTCCGAGTGTGGTTAATGGTGTAATGTTAAAAGAAATCACAAGACCAAACTCAATTGACGCTTATATTTGTTAATCATAATGAAATCTACCTAAAATACATCTTAATCAATGCTTATAATGAAATTATTATATTAATTTCATAATGTAATTTTTTCATCAGACTTCCCTTGTAAGCTTATTAAGTGTTAAAAAACCTGGGTAAAACAATAGACGCCAAAAGATTCAGTCCCAATAAGAGCAAGAGGAACAACCAACAAAAGCAAGAGATAAAAACCAGCAATAAAACCCACAGACTAACCAGCAATACAATCACGCATATAAAGAGGGCAACCTAGCAAAATGAAACAGACCTATCATTTTAATACAATCCCCTGCATAGATAATCATAGAAAGGCAATAAAGTTTTCAGTTCTAGAGTATTCAGTCCTTGCCAAATAATCCGCCAATTGGTTAGCTTCTCTCCTTATGTTTAAGAAGGACATGTGGTAGAGTTGCATTTGGGTTCAGAGATGACTTAAAAAGGTTGAGGAGACGCCAAGGTCTCATGCTAGAGCCCGTCAAACAGGAGATAGCATTGGAGGAGGAATCTGATCCGAGGATAAGTTTGCAATTTGATTGAAAGGAAGCTAGGAATTGATTCATTAATTGCAGTACCCTATGAATTCTTTTAAGTTCTGCCTCATTTGAATCCGAATTACCATTAAAGCAAGATAACAGGCAAAATATGCATCCTTGATAATCTCTCAGAACCCCACCAATACAACTCCTTCCCGGGTTCAAGCGTCATCTGTATTCCACTTAAAGGATTGTATCAGTTGGGTGACCAAGCTACAAGCGGTCTCACCACATTTTCATTTTTCCATCCCTTAATGTCTTCAACACCAAGCATTAATGGAAGGTCATTTTATGGGAATGAATGACTCATTCATGCCTCACCCAAACTGCTACCCTGTGAAAATTTAAACTATACAAAGAAATGTAGCAGGGGTTAGCATTAGTGAAAATTACCTCATTTCTTAAGAGCCATGTGGACCAAACAATGGCAAACATATTTATGTATTAGACTAATAATTTAAGCAATTAACTTTATTATTTGTGATATGGATTTAAATATAAAATAAATAAAAAAAAAAACTGATGTACGTGCTAGAAGAAAAAAGGTTGCCCCCTCCTTTCTTTTCTTGGTGGGACAATGCGATAATGAAGAATGATAAAACAATTAGAGGCAAATTAAAAAAAAAAGAAAAGTCAAAAGGCACATAGCTTAACATGTAATGCAAAGTCCACCCTTCACGTATCCATTGAGAAAGCTTAGCCAAATTCCAAAAAAACTGGAATCATCTTAGCTGGTAATTAAACAACAATTGAAAACTTTAAATCAATTGATAATTTGTTTAGTCCTATATAGCTAGTTATGTCCACTAATGAGACAATGCTTGTTGGGAAACATATTGCCGTACTTGTCCATTTTGGAACCATTCACTCTACTTTTCGAGTGAGAACAAGAGATATAAAAAGAAGAAAAGTTTCACAATGCCTTGAGCTTTACCCAGCCAAGGAGTTGATCTGTCAATGCATTAGCAATACTACGTAACGTGCCTTCGTATAAGTGAGGACTGGAGACTTTTATTGTAGGATTGTCCGAATTTATTTACCTTGGAAAACTAGAAAGCTGGTATCATACTTGCTCAGGCTTTAGTCTGATGGTAAATTTTGAACAGAAATAAAACAGGAAGGGGAAACGAGAGAGCTTGGAGAAGAAAGGATTAATATCTCTGGTATATTCACATCAGTATTCAGTTGCGTGGAGGGTAGTGAACAGAGAATAAATGTCTCAAATGTAAAGAGATAATGACCTCGTTGACCTGTGGGAATATATATAATAATACATACAAGAAGGGGATTAGTCTCTTCCAACTTTTAATCAAATCTAATACTTATCCTTTGAGATTTGGTTCTTTGGCCTTGTTTTTCAAAAAGATATGAGCTTCCAATTCATCTACCAATTAGCATTATTGTATGTGCCCAATTTCGATCTAGATGTAACACCTTGCCAACATGTTTAGACCCCACCTCACCTAACTTGATTAATTCGATAATGGTTTAGGACTAATTATGCATTTGCTTGGCCCAATCATGATCAATAGCTTTAGTTAATGACTGATCGACAGGAATGAAAAATCTTCAACGTCCTTGCTAATTAGTCAAACCTTCCTAAAGACCGTATAATATCATTAATGTTGAATTATACTACTTTACTTTTTTTTTGGAGTCTCCATTATCCCATTAACTATAACATAATTCTATGCATTCCATAATGCACATCTATAACGATTCATAATATCATAGTGTAATTATTACGAGACACTAATAACTTGCATTCAATCATTGAGAATAGATTAGTAGCGGGATATCCACTTGTTAGCGTTGGCCTTCGATCCAGTCTAAGTTGAAACCGGTTGGAAACCAGTAGTTTTAATTTAAGTTTCAGAAGAACGAGAATCAGACTATAGGATTTCCATTGATTATATATATTCAGTTTTAATCAAATGTAATCATTGAATTTTTTTAATTTTTAAAAGGAAAAATTTGATTTTAATTAAAAGTTGAATTACACCAACCAATTTCAATTTAGGTCCAGACCAATTATAAAAAAAATTTAGTTTTAATTAATTTTAACTCGATTTCGAATTCTAATGGAATCATAAATGATGCTACACTTATAAAGACTCAAATATATATATAAATAAAAGATGCTATGTAGAATTCCATGATAAGTAAAAATACGTCTCAAGAAATAAGTTATGATAAAATTTGATAACAGTGAATGTAATAGGATCTCTATAAACTACATTATGCGACAAGGGTAATCTTCTATTGTGAAAAGAAGTCTTACGAAAATTATAATTTCTCTCATATAAATAGACCTTTAATACGTGTGCATATGGGAGGACTCTTGTGAATTATATCTACATTAAGCTTCAGACGTCTAATTTTGCCATTAAAGTGTATTCTTAAATAGATTTTAAAATCTACTGTTATGTTTCTCCTTTACACTTTGTTTGGAAAGAAGTTTTTAGAGTTAAGTAATGAATTTTTAAAATATTAAATTTATTTAAGACGAAAATTTTTAAAAGAATGTAAAATTTTTGGAGCTTTCAAACTTTTAAAAACCTTTTTCAAATCACTAAATTAATAAATTTGGGAGATTTTGGTAGCTTATTTATATTATCTTATTTTACCTTACTTCACTCGATTCAAACATACTATTAATTAGTTGCAAGTTGCGTCGCAAAACCTCAGTTACCAGTTCATAACTTTTTTTTACTAATTAAATATTAACAATAAAATAATATTATTATTGATGTTAGGTGAAACAAATGACGGGCACGTATAGATAGCATTAGGAAAGGTGTAGGTAGATCAGGCCATGGTCAATTCAGATTAAAATTGGATTAAAACTGGTTAAATTCATGTGTGACTAACATTGTTAATGAATTGGAATCGTCCAGTTCAGTTCTAAGTGAAATCGAATTTTTTTTTTATTTAAACAATAACAAAAAATTAAAAAAAAAAATTGGACCATTAGATTTAAATTATGCTAAATCGAACCAAATTAAATTAAAACTGGAACCTTAGAGGTGTTTAAGTGTCCATTGAGGTTCACCCTTTTAGTGATCATAAACCGGCGATTTTGAGCTGATTCAAACTGAAATCAACCCAATGATCGGGTCTAGGTGTAGGTAGAACTTTGTCGGCATATCTCTATTGTAATTGTGCTTTACAGTGGTTTCTTGATTTTGACTTAGCAGGACATGTTTTTCCTGGGGTGCAATTAGATTTATGATTGCCTTTCTTCACCAAAAGGTTGGTTGCTTCTATATATTCTCCAGTCTTATATTACCCATATAAATTTGAATAAGCTTTCTAATCTATAATTAGGGGTTGACTTTGTTCAAAGGATTTGCAAAAAAGCAGAAAAAGAAAAGAAAAGAAAACTTTGCCACATTTATATGATTATAAACCTTATGTTTGGTTGTTGAATTATTGCAATGGTCCACTGTTTAATCACACAAAACATGGCCGTCCCCATTTCTTTCCTTTAGTTTCTCTATATTTCTTCTAATTTGTTGGGAAGCCGTCCTAGATGAGTAGGCCTTTTAGTAGAAACTTGAAAAAGATTGGTGGGGAGAAGATATGCACACATATGGTCCCTTAAGTATTCACAATTCGGCTTTTCTTAATTTACGTGTTACATAGGTAATTATTATTTTTACGCATTACATAGGCAACTATTATTAATTTTTTATCTTTTAAGCAGAGAATTAGAAAAATGGAGAATCAAACTAAAATTCATTGTACAATATTTGGATCAACCTAGTGAATCATTGATCTTGACAAAAAATCGAATAAATTCTCTCTTTGAATCTAATAAGGAGATGGTTCGGGAAAAACCAGATAACCCAAACAAGGAGTTCAACATTTTCATATAAAAATTAAAAGTATTATTAAAATATATATAAATATAACTTAAATGTTAAAATATCAACTCAAAAATAAAATTTATTTGATTATATTAATGAGTGTAATATTTAATTAGTTTTTTAATAACTCATTAGTTGGATCAGTGATCTATTTACTCTATTTTTCAATTGGATCAAACTCCAAATCATACTTAATAATTATGCTGAATCTATTCATTGAATAATATGCTTCAAGTAGTGTGATAAACATTTGATTTCTCCTTCTCTTTTTGAAACTTTCATGTCCCTTCAAAGAGAAAAAAATATTAAAAGCAAGGGGAATCTTAGAAAGCATTTTAGGAAAATGACTTTAAATAATCTACTATAATGGTCATTATCATTTAATTTCATTTCATTGAAAATGCAGAGAATTTCAGTAAATTATGAAGAATATATACGCATGGACCTCAAAATAATACTACCTATATAGCTTGATAATATGATATATAGAAATCATTCATTTGAAATACTGGAATTAATATAAATTTTTCTTTTTTAAAAAATACGGATTATATATAGCATTAATTGACCAATTGACGCTTACATATATTAATTAACAATGCAAATTTTATGAATAAAATGGCAATTAATGGTTCCATTCAATAATTCAAAGGTCAATAATTCATTTTATAGAATTTTTTCTTTGCTCTTAGTCATTCTATATAATTTTTTTGCACTACCATTGCTCTTAGTCATTCTATAAACTTCGCAATGGTACTAAAATTCTATAAACTTTGCTCTTAGTCATTCTATAGAATTTTTTTGGTAGTGCAAAGTTCAATTACTCTATTGACTAAGAGCAACTTTTAGAACAATGTGACATTTAATCAGATGCTCAACTCCGTCTTCTATTGTTTACTTTTCTTTGATTTTAGGACCATATTGTCATTTCAGCTACTTCGTTAGTTGATTAAAAGTCATAGCTATGCAATCTTCCATGTATTGTACAAACATTAATTATTCTTCACCTATAATGTTATATACTTTGTTTTTTACAATTATCTCGACATTTTATATTTCCGAAGAAAATTTCATCATCACTGAAATAAAATTAAATTTTTTTAACATAGTCTGTCCTACTGCTTTGAGAAACTATACAGGGGGGTGGGAATGAGATTGAAAATGAAGTAGAGAAAAATAATGTACGTAAGGTTCGATCAGTGATGACAAGGTTATTAGGTTTTGAGCAATAACGACGCTTATTATTATTATTATTATTTGGATAGGCTGAATAATAGGGTCTTATAGCATAGTGTACTTGTTGTGGTTGGATTGGAAACGAAAGTCCTAAAGTGGCTTGAATTAGGATGTTTGTTAACTAATTCGTCATCGCATGCATTTGATATTTTCATATTTACATATATAAGTTTCTGGACCTAAGCATGTTTCACGCAAAGTAACTTTGCTTACCTAACGTTTTAATCTTAATTTTACGTAAGCAGCTGATGCATGATTGTGAAATTGTCGCGAGGAGAAACTGTTATGTGGATTTAGAGAGTGTTTGTCTTAAAAATCATTTATAGTAATTTTTTATTTTATAAGTTACAAGAAAATAAGTTAGAGAAATTATTTTTTTATTTTGATACTTATATGATTATAAATTAATTTGATTAAATATTTTACTATATTATTTTCATTTAATTTTTAAAATTTTGTCATAAATCTTATTTAATATTTTTTTTCCCAAAGCAATGCAATTTCTAAATCGAAATAGAAATCAATCTGTTGCATAATTATAAAGTAACAAATTTGTTGACTTATTTGCGCAAACCTCAATTCCATCGCATCTAAGAAGATAAATAATTAGCTCAGTCAGAGCGTATATATGTCTAGAAGAACAAACAATAATTCTCATACAAATAATTTGCAGCCTATTAATAAAAAAAAGAAAAGCCAAAAGACTTGATGACATTATTGAGAGGGAGCTCAAATTCAATAATTGATAAAAACATTATTATGAGGGACGATCACAAATTTTAAGATAATTTATTTTATAGATAATAAATAACTCAAAAGTGTGAAATTCACTCAAAATACTCATCCATGCGAATATTAAACTTTACAAACTATTTATACTAAGTCTTTTATGCATGTTTTTTTATCATATAATCAATTTTTCCTTAAAAAAAAATCATATAACCAATTTGTGCTGCCTAATTACATAATCAATTTGTACCTGCTAGAATAATAAAATATTAACAAATCATGAATTTTTCTTGTATAAATCTGATTTATTGTAGATTAAAATATAAATGTACGGAGAAATCTATTTATTAAATATACGAGTCTCATATATTTTTGTCTTGAATTTTGAATGAACTTAATTTAGATAAAAAAGCAAACAATGTCACTTCTTTCCGATGAGCACCCAACATCTTGCAATTCAATTCACAAATCACCCAACTCACTTCATTTAATAAAATTTACACGAAACTCATTTCATTACACACAAAAATCAAATTACATACTCAAATAAATGATACCTCAACTAAACTCAAAAAATTTGGAGAGGTCAGATGATCAGGTGCTAGTTGAATGTGATATGCTAATCTCATCCTAGGTTGGATATATTGGGGAGATCTGATAACCGGATTCTAGTTGGATGTGGTAGGCTAAGTTTTTCCTAAATTCTATATATAATAAAATATTTTTACTTAAAAAAAAAAAACCTAAACTCAAAGAAATTGAAATCAATAATATCATACTCAAATTACATAGCAAGTTGAAACTTGGAGGACGCATGAACTGTTTGGATAAAACCTTTGATAGTGGATCACAAACTACAAGTCTATTTCAAGGAGATTGATTCATTTGTTAAAAATTGGATTGCATAAGTGGAATGGGTAATGAAAGAGAAATTCGGAAATCTTCTAAAAAATTAAAAATCCATTGGAATTCACATATTATGGCAGCCATACTTCTATACTCCACTTCTGTAAAAGAACATCTAACAGTAATTTGACTTTTTTTTTTTTTTTAACTTTCTTTGAGATCAAATAAAGACCAAGAAATATACAATAGCTCATAATGGATTTGCATGATATGGGGCAAGCAGCCAGTCAACATCGCAATATGCTGAGAGTTGGAAAGAATAGTTAGTCGGGAAAAAAAGGCATTTGGAAAGACAACCTTTCAAATATCTCAGTACATGAATTGCAAAATCCCAATATGTTCCTCTAGGCACTTCCATGAACTGGCTTAACTGCTGCACTAAGTTATGTCAGCTCTCAGTACACTATTATTAGCTTTGATATCTTGTTAATTTGCTCCTGTGACCAACACATCATCTATATAGACAGTTGGTTTCAAAAGATTGGAATATAATCCTTTAGTGGACAAGCAAATGGTCATAAGATGACTGTCGAAAATCAATAGGTTGAATTTTACTGGTGAAGTCTTTGTTGCATTGCCTTTCTGCCTGCTTAATTAAGACCATAAAAACTTTTTGTCAATTTACAAATTTTACAAAGTTAAGATAAAATTGTCAAACTCGTTTTTTTAACTTACAATCAATGAAGGGACTGTAAGATCGCATTGTAAAATCGTAAGATTTTATAACTTACTAAAAAGGTCTTTCAAAAAATATAATTATATTTATATAAATAGATAAATAATTACTAGAAATGCCTTGTTTTAAGTGGAACGTGGATGGCTCTCTTTGAGTAAGCCAGGATTGAGTGTTATTGGGGGAGTGTTGCGGGACTCGGAAGTTTTTCTCCACAGTATCTTTTCATGCCCTATTGGATGTATGGATTCAAGCTCGGCACAACTGCCTGCCATTCGAAAAGCTCTTGAAATTTCAGTTACTTTACCTCTGCTATCTGCTAAATCCACAATCATTTATGTAGAATCTGATTCGAAGAATGCGGTTCAGTGGGCTCAAGATCCCTCTTTTTCGCCTTGGAAACTTTCCCGTCAACAATGAAATTTCAAACTTCTTGAGAATTCTTCCTCCTGTTGAATTTACCTATATCCTTCGTGAAGGGAATGCTGTTGCGGATGGTCTGGCTAAGCAAGGTCTTGTGAGCAAATCAGACATGGTTGCTATCTTCTGAGTTATCTTTTTGTTGCTATTGAATCATGTTGGTTCTTTATTTGTTACATCTGTTTGTGATTTCTTGCTGCCCTGTTCATTTGCTTATGCTTATCATGTGCTTGTATCTGGTTTTAAGATCCATGTGCTGTTTTTTTGTTTTTGAATCATTTCCTTGTAGCATCCTCATTCTGTTAGCCGGCTTTAGCTGATCACGTTTATGCTAAGTTTTTCCCGTAGCCTTTTAATATAAATAAAATCTTAATTAAAAAAAAAAAACTATGGATATTCCATCTTTCACTTTCAACATTCTTAAAAATACATCATTAAGCTTAAAACTTTATTCACTACCCATAAATCTCGTTGCATTCAAAATCCACTGTACTACTAGTTACTCAAAATAAATATATTAATTTGTGTCTCATTCTGTTGTATATAGTAACTACTATATTTATTACTTGGAAAATTCTCGCATAAACCTAGTCTATTTTAGACCCATATACAATATGTATGGTAGAACTCATATATAAAATAAGTGAAATTCATATATTTGTATTTTGAACTCATGTTAAGTAAATCTTTCCTTTATTACTTTAACTTCATAGTGCACAACAAAACATGGCTTTACTACATGGGCAATAACTCACTAAGTAATAGAAGAGTACCTTCCTCTTTGTCTTAGACTCTATATCATTTCTCTATTGATGGGTTAAAGTCAAATAACATTTTATAATACTCTTTTTTATAGTGCTAATTTTTTCGACTCTACTCTTAATAGAATTTCACTCCATATAGACAATAATAATTATCCATTTTTCTTATAAACAATTAATTTTATTAATAAATAAGTAAAAAAAAAAACTTAACAGGAAAATCCTCAACCTAAAGCTCCACTCGATAAATATCTCTCTTTTTTTGTCAATAAATAAAACATACGTATACACGAATTATTAACAGAAATGAACCGTTATTAAAATAATGACCCAATAAATATCTCTTTTAAAACCAACCTTGGCAACAATTACATATTCAATTGAAAAATATTTCTTCTGTTCAAGTTAAATAAATTTCTCTTTCTCAAAAAGATTTTAAGTAATATCCTCTCAAATATCTTTTACTTATCACTTAATTTCCATATTGAAAAATACTGATATAAAATCCTATATCGTTTTTCTTGTAATTGAAAATTCGTTAATTAAAAAATATATTTATTTAAAAGAAGCAATAATCTCCGTGTTTGTGGCTAGTGGTATTTAGCCTATAGCCAAGTCCCACCAACTTTTCCCATATTGCATGGACCAATTGAGCCACAGCCACAGGATCTAAGTCCTCGGCTCCTCAAAGCAAACCGACAAACCATGTGACAACCTCAAGCATAATTACATATACGACTATCTTGATCGATCATCATCTTAGAGGAATTAAAAAGGTAGAATTATTACTGCAGTTAGAGGGATATTATCATAGAAACCACCCATCCAGTTTATTGCTATCTAGCTAGGTTTCTAGATAACAAATTGAAAAATGGTAGACATCTCGATTAAGATAAAATAATGGTTGACAATGCCACCCCATCTAAGAAACTCGATCTTAACTTTATTTATTCTATATATCACATAAACTCGTCATAATACTCCTTACTGACTTTATCGACCATAATATCATTATTTATGCAAGGTTATTCATATCTGTTATACACTAGGCTTGGAAACGCGGCATATGGGGTCCAACGTTGACGACGGTGACCGAGTGCTGAAATTCCACAGTTCAATCTCACTGTTATAATCTTCATGAATTCCTTGGTATGTCATACTAGATGGCAATGAGAATGAGGGTCCTAGGGTTAGGAATTGGAGATCATGGTGGGGTTGCTCAATTGGATTGCAATAGGCCATGTTTGGATCATTGGTGCACCCAAACTGTCTCGAAGTTTCAGGTTGCCCATTCAGTTGGGAAGCTACCAGACGATCAAGGGCTGCCCAGTTGGTAAGGCCAGAGTCCGAGGGGTATAATGAATTGGGATCCATGGAACTCACCTGGTTGGATATTGAACCTTCATTCATCATGGATGGGTAACAATTTTGGCTACTGCTTGAGTTTGGGCTCTCTAGCCTTGGAAGTTTCATGTACCTGTCATGGTAACCATTGTTGATTGTTGCATCGATTGGCCTGAGAAATCTTGCAATAGTATTGTTTGCTTCGTTTTCTTCCTCGCACGTCTTCCCCATGTATTGAAGTATTTGATCTAGAGCTCCTTCATTGAAAGACTCGAACATCTGTGTGGTTCTTGCCTCCAAATTGATGGAAGATGAATTTAAAGGACTGTCTAGGGTTTTATGATAGTTTTTCTTCTTGAAGATACGGCAAACAACCCACCCCTCTTCCTGGGCTGCCTCTCCCAAAGCGTTGGAGACCTTTGGATAAATAATAATTAAAAAACTAAAAAATTCGAACATGAAATGCGAATTTAACAGAAGACACCAAGTATTAAAAAAATGGGGGCTTACATTGGCATCAGCAACATTAATGTTGTCTTCGATTCTATATTCATGCATAATCCAATCAGATTTTTGGCCATGTGGGGCTCTGCCTTTGTAGAACACAAGAGTCTTCCTCATCCCAATCCGCCTACCACTGCTGTTTATCACCTTATCACGACCGGTAGCCTTCCAAAACCCAGCAGCAGTTGCACGATTTGTGCGCGTCCCGGTGGGATATTTCTTGTCCTTGTGGCTGAAGAAGTACCAATCATTTTGAGGAGTGCTTCCTATTTTGCACGTCTCTGCAAAAAGACGATTTCGAATGAACATCGCAAGGCTAGCTACAAGTGGAAAAATATGTAAAATTTCTTGAAGACTTAATACAGCTATATAACCTTTAATATCCCACGGCTCGAGCTTATTAAGATCAACTTCACGAATTACATCTAAGTCGATCTTCTCATATGAGACCTTCTTCTTCAAGTAGTAATGCAAGAGCTCCTCTTCTGTGGGATGAAACCGGAAGCCAGGAGGCACCTGTGATTGCCCATTTACAGATATACTCATGTTTTCTGGCATTTAAGAGAGGGGGAGAGAGGAAAAAGAAGCAGATAACTGAGAATAGAAATAGAAATGGCCGGATATGGTATATCAAAATGAGTATGTGTAGAGGACCATATATATAAGTGCAGTAGGACATAAAAGGCCAAAGAAAAGCATTTGTTTAATGGAAAAAAAAATAAATATAAGATGAAATAAGTTTTAAATTAAATAAATTTATATATTTTTTAATAAAGGTTAAATAACTCATTTTTAATAAAATATTTTTTTATTTTTTATATTAAAAATTATTTATTAATTATAATTAAAATAAAAATTAAAAAAATTGAAAATATGGTGAATAAAAAGTTATTTAATTATTAAATTTATTATTTTTAATATTTAAAATTAAAAAAAAAAATTTATTAGATATTAATTTATTTGGCTTTAATTAAAAAAAATAGAAACTTTATTTAATCCAAAACGTAATTTTAGACTTATTTAACTTGACCGAAATATAGAAATTTTTTTTTCCTTTTTTTAATTTCATGGGGAGACGAACACATACGCATAATGTTGAAGTGGGGTTAGTTTTAGTGTTTTACTATGCATTTGAGAAGAGCCACCTACCTACATGGATGGAGAAAGGGAATTGTTTTTGGAAATTTAAATGGGCCCATTATGTAGGGTATCAGATGCGCACAAGGACGTTGTTAGCACCCAAAGAGAGAAAAAAGCAGGCACGCCACCATCGCAATTGCGACCTTCGATCTTAAAATCTCCATAGAAAAGCACCTCTTAAACAACCGTAGACCTCTCTTTCTCATTCTATTTTGGCAACCACCACAACAAGAATAAAGATAACGGAGGTGGGTCTCCCTTTTCTCTCTCTCTCTCCCCCCTCTCTTACTTTGCTCGTGCAACCACCGCAACAAGAGAGAGACTATTGGGTAGGCATTGCTCTATCGTGGCCCGTTAGGAGAAAGAAAAAAAAATATATGGAAAATATGTCAGAATTTTTGAAAACAACCCCAGATATCATCGTACATGTCTTTCTTCATTATATATATATTTTTCCTCACTTAAATTTCATTAATTTTTTTAGCAGGAATTGACAGAAAGAGATTTCGAACCTGAATTTAGGTAAATAATATGTCTTTACATACCAAATTAAGCCAATAGAGACAAATCCATTCAAATTAATTATGTATTTTTGAATACAATTCATAGTCACAGTCGTGCAAATCCATTTATCAAAAATACTACATAATTAGTCTAATAAATTTACATGATAATTTTATTTTTTTTAAATGTTTTATTTTGCCGATAATTATTAACCCAAAGTAAATTATATCAACTAATTAGATATCGTTTTACATTATTTTAATTATATCAACTAATTTGATAATTTCTATCAATACCAAAAAAAAAGTTGATAATTTTTATATTCACACACGTTAGATGAATAGAAAAATATTGGGACGTATATTGTCTCTTTTAATATTCAATTATTAAACTATTAAATCAATAATCAATATTCTTTTATATGTATATGAATAGTTGCACAAGTTAAGTAACATTTCTTCTTCTTTGATTTTGGAAGGTATATCTCATGTATTTTGTGATGCACTCAATAACCCTCCCGATATATTGTTTAGAATTTAAGTCAAAAAAGTATCAGAAATAGTTTTTGCCTTTGTCCTAAATGCTTTTTGAAAGAAGCAATCTAAACAAATTAATTGATGACACCCTGCCTCCCCATATAGTATAATATTGGATAATTGCCTTATGAGAGACTTTACGCAATCTTCTTTGCCTGAATGTGCAATAAATATATTTTAATTTACCTGAATGTACGATAAATATATTTTAATAATTGATTACAATCAAATTTATATGGAATGCATTATAATTAATTATTATAATAAAATTATTGTAATATATATAGCCATGGACCAATTTTAATTCGGTTTTGAATCTAAACCATTAGTTTGGTCGGCTTTATAATTTAAAATTAGTTTCAATTAAAAATAATTCTGATATAATTATTGATCCGTTCTTAGTTTCGTCTTAAATATACTACTAAATTATAATTAATTTTTAAACATTATTTATTTAGTTTGTAATATAAATTTTTTTTTAAAAATTAAATATAAACTTAATATATTGAATTCCGCCAATTTCAGTTTGAAATCACTAATTTAAAGCAGCTGATTTCGGGCATAATTCAAGGGATAACGGCCCTGAACCACTTTCCTAACCTTGGTTTAGGGCGGATTTTGAGTCTGATCCCGGGATGGTCCAGTCCGATTCACGGGACTTTGGCGGGGTCTATATTGTAGTATTTTATAATTTCTGCTTTGAAAGTAGTCTACCTCGTGCTCTGAAATATTTAAACGTTTTATTTTTCACTGGGAATGAATTGATTCGCGTGATCTGTCTTTTCTTGGCTCAAGCGAATGGAGGGAGAGGCAGAGAAGCAATTGGATTGGATTTCTGATAACTTAAATATTTATTTTTCTTAATTGGCTTCTTAGTTATTGATTACAAATTCCAAAACAATTCCAGTTGCCACGATTAATAGCGACATGGGCCAACGTATTCCCCACCTTCAGCTTTTCTTATCTCTGTACCCAGAATTTCTCACCTCTGAAGGAAGCTAAGCAAAACTTGAGCACTTAAAAAAAAACCGACACGAAACATCGAATAAGTAAACGGACTCGAACACTCCTGGCCTACTCACAGCTTTGCTTATCAAGGGAAGAAGCAACTATTGACTTTCCTGGATATGCAAAGAATGTTCTTGAACAACTTAATCTCCGGAAATAATTCTTTTCTGGGCATTTCTGATTCAGATGGATCGTGCATAGCTAAGTTACTCAAGCCTCCTTCCAACAACATCGATTCATAGATTAAACAGAGAATTAATAATGCTGCGATCCCATTAATTTCTCGATGTTCATACTATTTTTCATTCAATGCCATGAGTTGTAATTAATCTGAATTCTTCTCGTTGATAACTATCTCTTGATCTCTATATTATGATCCGTTGGCTATATATAGCCAGTACATCGATTGATCCTTGAAGAACAAGAGCGCAGCACCGGTCTTCCTTGATCTCCTCGTCATTTCCATCCCATTATCATTTCACACTACTGACTACTGTTACTATCCTTAAATGACCGTAGTGAGTATAAGTACAACATAATCACAAGATTAAAGTAATTTTCAGAAGAAATTGATAACAATTACTAAAACATTAAAATTAATCAATGAGCCAAAATACAACCAACCAATGACATGAATCTGATAACAATAAAACTCCAGCATGATACATCTAAATTTTCAAAACTTCTTAATTAACTAGTCATTAGATAAGACTTCAATGGTGATTCTGCTTTCTATTATCTAGTTAAAATGATTGTATTGAGGAAATTTGATGGCTGAGAATTAATTATGATGGGGCATATAAAATTTTTTCTAGATTCATTAATTAATAAACTTTTTGCCCATTAAAAAAAATTGAGTGCAAATGTACAGTACATATCATTTTCCCCAAACGTCTCAAGTAATATGCAATTAGTAGTAATGTAACTTTTATATTCCCCATTCCTATCATTTTTGGTCCTCTAAACTCCATGATGCTAATCATTATGCCTGCTGATTAATGACACAGCAACCACTACCCATTTTAGTTAGTAACATATGGCACTGCTTATGATTTCTCATATTGTTTTTTTCTTTCCTACTATTTTTAGTAACCAAACATATATATATATATATATATTGATAATAAGATTAAATGAGCAGTGTGTGTGCAGAATTCCGTTGTGGCAATTAGATTACACATTTAATTATTTAATTTCGTATGGTAGGTCGTGTTTGTCGCAGGGAAAGAATAAATAAAAGATTCAAGGTTGCTTTGTTGCTTCTTCAAGTAGCAACCGCAACTTATGACTTCATATAGAAAGGGAATCACCAAATTTTAGAAACTGTCTCGTTCCGCATATGACCCAGGACTGAAGTTGATGTTTCGAAGGCCATAGTCAATAGTTCCAGCATCAAAACAATTCCTAAGAAAATTACAAAAAAAAAAAAAGAAAAAAAGAAACAAAAGAGCAATGGAGAGCAATGGAGTTCCTATCTACAAGTTTCTTGAAATTAATATAAACAGAACAAGCATAAATTCAGATAGCAAACGAGCTTCAGCATTGGTTGCAGCTTCTAGTCTAATTTCTTCTGTCAATTTTGCAGCTTCTAGTCTAATTTCTTCTGTCAATTATAATATCACTTCCTGCCGGCTAGAATGTTGGCGACAGTAGCAAGGAATAAAATGTGCTATTCAAAACTGCTACTGTACGTCGTCTGATCTAACGAAGGATGACAGGGTTACAACTCTCTGTCTCATTACTCATTGATTGCTTACTCATGAGTAAGTATAGGTACAGCAGTGCCGCTTGAAGATCCTCAGCCAGTGATTGTATTGATTCAACAGTTTCTTTGAATTAAGTAATATTTTTCCTTTGCCAAAAAAAAAAAACTTATAACAACATCTCTTTTATATAAATTACAGATGCATTTCTTTAAACGAGAGGCCAATTAACATCTTTTAATTAAAAAAAAAAATCTTGACCCTATAAAAATTTTTTATATAATATTGATCTCAAAAATTTTTTATATAATATTGATCTCAAAAATTTTTTTATAGGTCTGTCACCGGATAGCTCTTTTTATTTGTATAGATTCCAACTTAATAGATTCAAATTGAAAACGTTTTACTAAAAATTTCACCTTTATCAATTAATTATGTTCTTGAATATTTCTATCACATCCTTTGCAAATTTGAATTCCCTTTTAACTTTTTCTTTTCCCTTACGAGGGTTGCAACTTGCAAACCCAGCAAAGCAAAAAGGGAAATGAAAGAAGCAACTGCAGAGGGCGGTGACCTCTGAATCCATCTTCAAGAACCTCGGAGTTTCCAGTAATTATTGTTTCCTGCAGATCATGAACACCAAATCAGAGTCTTCATTGGTGATATCTGGCCAAAGACCCCAGAAAGACGAAAATGGACACCCGATTTATCTTCCAAGTTCCAACAGGATAACCATCATCGAAACTCTGCACCTCCGGGGAATAAACTCTCCCTCCCTTTTCTACAAGAGAAGACGTCCCCGGTCCCCACTATCTTTGCTCAATTCAATGGGTCGCAAGAAACCGTATCTATACCTTATCAGGGAAGTTTTTTTTTAAGGGTTTGGTGGGTTACACAATAAGAGATAAAGATTTGAATTCTGACACCTATAACTTATCAGGAAAGTTGATAGTATGATATTTGCAAAATTTTACCATATGAAAAGAAAGCTAATATATTGAAATTTTAATCTACTGTAAACTTTAAATTTCGCTATAATCTCCATGGTATACTTGGTCTGGATTCGAAAGCCTCCCCTAATCTAAACTTTTTTATGATTACTATAACTTGTGATTAAAAAAAATCATTAAAAAATGATGGTTAGTCATATATATATATAAGGCCCACAGGTGCTTATGAAAAAAAAAAGTTATTTTGCCACACCTTTCATTAGGGTTTAGACGTTATAGTGGGCCTGCCAAGCTATTATTGCTGGCGTTCATCTCTCACCTTTTAGAAAGTATGGGGACAATGTCGCGTTCTTTTCTGTTTTTCCAAACAATAATCAAACATAAAGTTGAAATTACATATTACTCATGGAAGAGTAGACCACAGTGGGAGACTGGGAGGATGATAGAATCTAATGGAAGACTCTGAAAATGAGCAGAGTCAGACAAAACGGCGACCTATCGCATTTGTCCAGAAACCACATACCTCTGTTCTGGAATTAAATAACTCACTTGAGTAGTTCTGGGAAATGCTGAGAGAGTAATGGATTCCAGGCTACTCCAGAATTACGTATGTTGAATATTAATTTGAATTCACTCTAAGGTACAGAAGTTTGCATGCAACGTTTTTGTTATTTGTCTATATATGCAATGATGTGTTTTCAACATTTGGCAGAGAAAGTACCAACAATTAACATTCTGAACATGCAACATCACTTATTAGAAGTCAGCTTAGCTTGACTGTTCATCTTATAAAAATTACAAAGTAATATAAAGTCCATGAGAGATTTCATTTAGCTTCAGGACAGAGTATGATTCAACACACAGGAATGTTCATCGTATAAAAATTACAAAGTAATATAGAGTCCAGGAGAGATTTCATTTAGCTTCAGGACAGAGTATGATTCAACACATACAGGAACGATCTTCTGTTGAATATATTCTTTTACGACTTACATTCCCTTTTTTTAAAGAGTACTAATTCCACGGTCAAATAATATGCATTCAACTTCAAGTCCCCATGTAAAATGTAAAGTGTTTGCCTACTCTCTAGAAAACCCTCCCCCTCCCCTCTTTCTCATCTTTTCTAATCTTTCCTTCCCTCCCTTCCTCTTTTTTATCTTCTCTTTGTATGCAAAAATGCTTTAAAGAAAATATAATGTGCCTTTAACATCAACAATTACTTTCAACAGAATTGATGACACATGATCTTAAGATATTTCAAATTAAACCTGCTTGGGTTAAAGCTGCCATAAGAGATCTAAATTTGAAGGGGTTTGCAAACAAACTATGGAATTGAAATGTGGAGCAGCAAACGGTCTATTAGCTAACCTACATGTTAAATTTTTAAGAAATTATTGGGCAAATTATATATTTGTTCTTTTTTATGTGAATTTATATAAGTGACTAAATAATTTTATACATCAAAATAATTAATCACTTTAATATTATAATCTAACTATTTATATTTATCTTTTTTATCTTATATTTTTCTAATGTAGGATAACATTTTCAACACTTATTCTATTAATATTATTGGATTTTCTAAATTTTTTACATTATTTTCGTAAAAATAATTAATTTTATTTATATAAAAATATAATATATTAATTTATATTTTATTTAAAAAAAGAAAAAACCCTTCAAGCCCCGCATTAGTTGCCTTCAGGATGAGCCATACACAACTCGGTGTGTTATGAAAATTTTTACCAATTTGTCAACATCATTGTCATTGTTATACAACGGGTGGACAGATGCAGTCTTTTTATTATTATTATTATTATTATTTTTTAATAAGCAAAAGAATAAGTGGACAGATGCAGTCTACGGCATACAATATACGGTAACGCTAATCATCTTTATTTATAAAAAAAAAAAAAAGGACAGAAAGAACATTCATTTGACAATTGAGTAATTTATTAAAAATATAAAATTATTATTAAGAGTATCATCTACTTATTTAAATATTTAAATTTTTAGATTAAAAAATTAATAATTCGAATATCAGGATTATCATTTATCAATTAAAAATTTTAATATAAATGAAATAAGTATATATTCACGCTTTAAATTTAATGAATACTTGCTTGCATGCGAGCATGTTAAAAATATAATACTATTATTAAGACTTCCACTTACAAGTAATTCTTTACACATTAAGATAAATTAAAAATGTTTATTAGAACATCTCGAATTTTGAATTTAATTAATTAAAATGGCAAGATTTATATTTGGAGAATGAGAATTTAGTTGATTAAGAACCACAACCCAGGCTATATATGATTACTTAGAAAATGGAACTCCTTTTTGTATAAAATAAATAAAAACCTAAAATTAGACCCATGGGAGTTAGACCTATAATTTTGTGTATATATTTTCTTTTTTGGAAAGAGACCCGCGAGGGTTAAACCTATGTACAATTTTGTAATTAAATTGGCTTGTCGTTAGTTAATTACGGGAGTAGAAAGCAATCACAAAACTTCAAACTTAATACTTGGTTGCATTCATTTTCACATTTCTAATCAGTCTGTGACATATATCATTTTATATAAATAGCACACGAATCTCATTGAGTTGAAATGTTCTTTTAGTTAATTTCTTGGCTTTGGTTAACTATAAATAGGTTAAAATTTTTCTGACTCTATTATTTTTAATTAATTATATAACCCATTTAAAATTGAATCAAAGAATTAGCATTTAGTTAAAGAGTTAGTATAATAATTAAAGAGTCAAATGCTCGATCATAAGATCAAAACAATTAAGAAGTCAAGAAAGTATAGAGATGACCAGTCTGAGCATTAGATGGCTCAGACTAGTCTGAACCGAGCATATTTATCTTTAGGTGAAGCAATTCGAGTGATATATAGTTGGATTGATTGTTTAGCGTTAGCAGAATGAGTTAACAAGATAGGCAAAATTACAGGTGAGAATTTTGAAATAGCAATTGAGTAAGTCGATATTCTTGGAAGTGACTTCAACGGCTCTTCAGTCTCCAAACCTATAAATATCAGAACAATGCATAAATTAAGTATACTTACTCTACCAAAATTGCTATTGAATTCTATTTTCATTCTTTCAAATTCTCTATTAATCAAATACTAATTTAAGCATCGAAATATCTGACCAATAGACCACCGACCTTATCTATTTTTACTGTGCTAGAGGCTGACAAAGCAAGTAAGCTAGTTAAGGAAGACTCACGACAGTATCAATTAATAAAATTTTCGCACATAAGAAAAATGGAGAGACCCGTGCATGCTGGTGTTAGCTTGATGACAGGAACTCCTGTTTCTTTGTTTCTCTTTTTCTGTTTTGAAAGCTATGTGTTGTAATTTATTATATTAAAACAGCTATCACTCCATGTGTCATTTGATTGCTAGCTAGGGGTAAGTGGGTTTTCTTTTTTGGGCTGCTTTGCTCCTTTGTGACAGTTTTTCATTTTATTATGCCTCATCTCATACATGTTTTTTGGGTGATGCACTTTGCCTTATTCTCCGAATTTAATCAAATACTAATTTTTGCTTATAAAAAAAATCAACAATATGTAAACAGTATATAGTGGCCACTCTATCCAAAATATTCTCTAAACGCATCATATTGCGATAACATCTGTAGTTAATAATTGCTTGCGATGACCTCATTATGATGCATTGAGAGAATATTTATGATAAAGGGGCTACACAAGGGATGAAATGAAGGAAGATGCCTAGGTTAGTCATAAAGCTTTTGCCTACAAATTCATATAGAGCCGCCTAACAATATGATGGAATCTTTTAAAGAATTCACATACTGTTAAAAATCCAAAAAAAATAAATAATAATTCACATTATCATTTGGACTCTCTGAGAAGAGTTCTTGTACCTGCTTGTAATTTCCTCTGCTTTTATTAATAAAATTTCTTTCATTCTTATAAAAAAATAACATTAATAATAATCATTCACATCCTGAAGTTCAACATATACAATTCTCCTTTACTATGCCACCAACTAATAGCTTTCTACTTCTTCTCTCCTTTTTTTCTTTCCTCCCTTATACTCAATTTTTTATGGGCAAAGACCAAAGCATTACTTTGTATCTGTAATATGGTTGATAATCCTTTCAAGTAAAAATTATTGGTTTTTTTTTTTTTTTCTTTTCCCTCGTGAAGAACTACTAAGCAATTAGATGTTTCATGCATGCATGCATTGCACGTACTTACAAAGGCCAAGTCTTCCAAGCTTTTAAAATTATATGATCAGATTTCAGGTTTTGTCACTGTGATAACGTGGATTGATGAAACATAAGTTATTGTTGGTGATGCATTAATACTTTATACCCTGTTTGGGCACATTTTTATCTTTAATTAATTTATTTCTTAATAATGTTAATTTATGGCCTTCACTCACACTCTAATCATTTGCCATTTGCGAATTAGTAGTCACAAAACACAGAATCATATACTTCCATTATTGTTGGGACAGCCGTTTGTTTTTCATCTTAAAAAGATTAATTTATATAAAATTGGCAGCCTTTTTCAACCCACCTCCACTGTATCAAGAACTGGCAGACTGAGAATTTTGACAAGATAAATACGATCGAGTAGTCAGGAGAGAAATTATAGCGAATGACAATACAATAACATACAGACAAAAATTAAAATGAAATATATATCTGAAAATTAATTTGCAACTCACATTCCAAACATGTGGTCGGCTTTCTTACCAAGTCCCTAGCTCGCATCATCTTGATTGTTTCTTCTCCAATATTTATTACTTGTCATTCTAATTAGGTACATCGTAGCCGACCCAATTTTTTTCATAAAATATGAGCATTCATTTCAATTTATGAACCACCCATCATGAAAATTTCTAAAAGCAACCTTTCCCTTTTTCTATATTTGTTTCTTTTAATTTTTTTTATAATAATTAATAATATGGGAAGCAATCATATATAGTTTCAATCACGTTTTCAAGAATCTGATGTGTGAGGACGACCCTCCTACCAATGAATGCGACAATTCCTATTTTTGCTGTTTGAAAGCAATAATTGAGTCATGGAATCTTTTGGCTGAGTTCAACTCAGCTGTCAATCCAAAATCAATCCAAATTGATTGTGAATTTTGTATCCTTATATAAATAAATCTGAATTGCTTTGTTTTGAACCACAAGAAAATTAATTCATCATGGCAAATATAGATGATCATCAGATCATATACGTTCAAATCATACTTTTAGGGAGACAAATCTTGAAATTCAATGCATTCTGAGGGCCTGCAATTTTTTATTTTTATCTGGCAAACTGGTTTTTTGTATTGCAGAACTTTCGTTGCTACATGCACATCTGAAATAAACTCATTTTCCTATTCCTTTTTCTTTCAAGAATTCAAAATACAAGAGTTTAAGCCTAGATGAAATTCTGAAAATAATTAATTATATGCCACCGACAGGTCCAGTTTGGATTACATACATAGATTGTCGTCGCAAAAATTAACTAAATGATAAAAATGACAATCAACCTTTGATGAATATGCATTTGACATTAGCTGTGCAAAGATTCTTGTAAATTATGAATTCTAGAAGAGCTGTCCAATCCAGTGTCTAAAATTCCTCTTCTCCCTTCTAATTTGCTAGATTGCATTATCAAAGAATAGATTCAACAAATGCTATGATCACGATAATGCAATCTTTATCATAAAACCACTGATGCATACCCTCTAACTAATAATAATAATTAAAACAGGAAAGAAAGAGGAACGATTTCTGATACACTTCTTTTCTTCTTCTTTTTTTTCAATCTGAAGAAGAAGGAGAATATTTGCACCCACAGCATCATTAGAAACTGAGTAATTTTATAGTGGAACAATGATTTTATGTAAGCAAGTTATGTGAAATGGTAAGCCACTGTAAAATTAATACATAAGTAATTATGGTTATTAAAATTAGTCGAAAAATAATTATATGGTGTTTATATTTCTATGAGACCCACTTACATATACGTGTTTAATGTTAATTGAATTATCATTTTATATAGACTATCTTATGTGAAATTACATCTCCAATGCACTCATGGCCACCTATATTAAACACGTTTTTAATGTGCCAAATAATTTAACATATGCTCATCCAACACACGGCTGCAATTTCAAATTTTACGGTCCCACAATTTGCGATTATTGTGTCTACTCCAAATATGCGGTTCCTTACTTCCTTTCCAATGTAAAAAAATATTGCCCACATAATAAGAAACCTGCATTGATTGAAGCAAATAAAATAAAATAAAACAAAACCTATTGGCCTAGAAAAGCCTATTTTTCTAATAATTTAATCATTATTTTGATTCATCTGTAAAACTAAATTTTAGAAAATAATTTATAAAAGCAAATTATTTGAAAAGATTTTAAAATATATTGGGAGAAATGTAATGTAGTACTTCCTATAGAAACAAAAAAAATTTTTTTTTTTTAAGTTTGAAAGGTAAGTCTCATGTATCATACGGGGAAAAGGGCGTATAAATATCGACGTGAACTCAACAATTCTTCAATTATTTAACTTTTTTAAAAATTTCTATGTAATATATTAAATTATTTAAGTTAATATAATTTTAAAAATAATAAATTTATTTATTAATAAATTTATTTTAAAATTTAAAATTAAATGTATTCATTATTATTAATAATATAAGATATTATATTGTTATGTTTTTATACAACTTTTAAATAATTAATAATTATTTAAAAAATACAATTTTAATTTAATTTTGATAAGTATATAATTTTTTAAAATTTTAATATAAATTCAAATTATATTTTATAATATATATTTTTTTTAAAATATAAAATATAAAAATAATTATTAAATTATCATAATTATTAAAATAAATGATAAACAATTAACACCCACAGAAAAAATGACAGGTTGTGAGTTAAAAGAAAAAAAAAAAAAAGAATTAATAAAAGAGAAAGGTAGGGTTAGGCCACGTCCATTTAAAATTGGGCTTAAATTTTGCTGATTGTTCATAGGAAAAGAAGTTTCGGCCCGACTCATGAATCCAAACCCAAATTACATGTTAAGGCCTGTTGCCAAAGCATTCAATATTCTAGAGCAAGTATTTTATCTATGATCATCTTAATTTTATCAGGAAAATAAAAATGTACACAAAAGGAACAGAAATATTTTATATTTTAAATTGATTATTCAAATTATGTGTTCGAACATATTTCCTGATTTTAATGCATTGAAAGTTTGAACATTAATAAAATTATGTTTTCAATGGTAATATTCGAATTCCATGGTAGTTTAAATAATCACAATATAGTAGGTAAATATTTATAAGAAGTGGTATTATTTTTCATGACATTATCATATGTCATTTTCTTATAGTATTGTTACGTAATATTTTTCATAAAAAATTTATCTTACTTAATAATTATGTTTTTATACTAAATTTAATTTTTTTATTTAATATATATATATATAAAGTAAATAGATATTTCTAATGCCTGACATGTGATATTTTATTTATAATATTGCTCTATAATATTTTTTATTGTATTACTACATATCATTTCCTGTAAAGAATTTATCTTTTTTAGAGATTATTATTTTTTTACACTAAATTTAATTCTTTTTTATTTTTAAAATAAAATATACAAATTAAAATTATTTATATCTTAAAATTACTAATAGACGCGCCAAATTCCCTAGTTTATAATATAGGACTTTTTCAAGTCCTTTTTTTTTTTCTAGAGTTGAAACTTTAAGAATTTGTTTACTTGCAAAAAAAAATTTTTTTTTCTTTTTTTATTTTTTGAAAAAATTATTTTTAAAAAAATAATAAAAAAATAAAAATATTTTCATGGGTAAATAATATAAAATTATTTTTTAATTCTAAAATTAAAAATTATTTATATATTTTATAATTAAAAAAAATTATCTTTATAAAAGTGTATTTGCATTTAAAAATTTTCTAATATATATTAGTATATTTAATTTTTTATTATTGTAAATAAATAATTTTTAAATAATTATTTAATTTTAATTATGAAAAAAGTTATAGTGTAGTTTTTATTATGAAAAAATTATCTTTTTATCTATTTAGAAAATAATAGAAAAATAAAACTTTTACTATAAAGAAAACAACTTAAAATTATTTTTAAATCTTAATTAAATTTTAAAAAATTAAAAAAAATCAATTTTATATTTGAAAAATTAGCACTTATGAACATTAATATTTATTTTTCGGTTTTTTTTTTGTTTTTTCAAAAAATTACAAATAATTCCTTTGACAACCATAAAGTTTATCCTTTCTTCATTGTCATCTTTTACATTTTTAATCCAATTATTCACCATCTGTCATCTAACTTCATATCATATCATACTCTTGCGAGAATTTTACTTATGGGGTTCTTTTCTTTTTATTTTTTCAACTCTCAAATTTACCTAATAACTAAATAAAAGATAATACGAAAAGAATTTATACCATATTCAAAAGAAAATTAATAAAATACATTTATCATGCATGCTAATTACTAAGGCTATTAAGTCTTTAAACATACATAAACACAACTAATTAATTTAATTAAGTTACGAAGGTAATTCAGTACTAACAATCATCCTCCCCACATTTCTCACCAGATCCTTTCCAGCTACTAGACACACTCCATTGGTCCGAACTAGCCACTGAAGAAGAGACCCCATTTCCACACTTAGCCACCGTCCTCACGCTCTCTATCAACTCCTCTGTTCGTGCCTCTTGAGCTAGTATCTCCGCCAGCTGCTCTGGGCATATCACCAGCTTCACCTTCCAAACCCCCGTGCTGTTATACCTCGGAAACACCACAGCGTCCGTTAATCTCTTTAGTACCCTCTGATTATCAAAAGACATGCGATAGGGTGCGAGTTTGGACAACGAAGTAGAATTTATGGCGTTGTTGTTAGAATCTGTAGTATTTGTAGTAGTGGAGGTGTTTTTATTGGTGCTGATAGGGAGAAGGTAGTAGAGATGGCCTCCTTGGAGCTCTTCATGGTGGGGGAGAGGTGGAGATGAGAGGTCGTGGCTACGGTAGATGGCATGACCTGGGAACTCGTTGGTTATGCACTCTGCGGTGATGGGTGCGTGGAGCTCCATGACTCCTCCGTTTGTTGTGACCACTTTTATCATTTCTTGAATTTCAACCCCAAATCCTTTAAACAAGCAATTCCCCATGTATCACAGCGTTCTTCTTCAACAATCTCGCTGCTGCTGCTGATAAAGATTTTATGGCGAGCGAGAAGATTATATTGACTAGCATATCATGCGTCGGTGGGGAGTTTCTTGAAGGTTTCTTCCTTGGGAGCCATGTTTGGCCGACACAGGGATCCCTTGCTTGGCTTTTGGCTAATCAAGTTTACAATCCTGTGGTTTTTATAGTCGGATGGCCCCACATTTCTTCACGGGGGGTTTGCTCTGCTGCGTGTAGGATAAATATCCTTTGTTTCTGAAGCGGTAATCGAGATTACTTGTAAGCAGAGAATCCAAAGGTCAAAAAAGTTCAAAAGTTTGGACAACTAGCGGATGATGATCATGATCCCATTCTTGGGCTTTAAGGTCAATGCCTACATCAATGTGTCTATGCTTTTTGGATTAGGATTTAGGCATTCCTTTTTTTAATATAAATATATATTATAACAAGTGGAGCCCACTTTAGTAGGCCATCAAAAGAAGAGAAGTTTTGGAAATTTTTGAGGTGGTTGGTTGTCCTACTCCCGGACCTGTTTGCTGCTGACGGCGACCACTGAGCAACCAAGCGGTGTGGGTTGTAGGAACGACGCCGTTCCAAGCTCATAGAATGAGTTTATGGTCATTTAACAGAATAAAAAGGATGGGTCAAAGACAGAGCCAGAGTTGGGGATCCTGATTGATTAAATTATTATCGGTGCATGAAAGCGAAAGCTGAGAAGTTTATCTTAATTAGAAGTCACATCTCTCTCATCAAAACCAACTAATACACTATCACATAGATAGTATAATTAATTATGATCTTAATTAATATATATATTATTAATTTATTAATATAATTCTATTTAATATGTATTTAAAATAATTTTTTAATATAAATTATTTAATAAAGAGTATACTAAAAAAAATTATATAAAATTGATTATCTTAATTATATTAACTACATCTCTATATGAAAATACAAGCAAGTCTGTGGTCATGAGATAAAAGGAGTAATTAATAATAAAGATTATTTAAATATTTGTGTCTTATATCTTTTCACATATAACATTGTTGTTTAATTATTTATTGATAACTTGGCACTCGAGCAAAGCACCCAAACACTGAATATCGAATACTCAAATTAGGATGCATAAGATAATTCGTGACTCGAACTGAACCTATAAGATTGCGTGGGGATGGATGAGGCCAGAATTGGTCAGCCATGACTGGAGCGTAGGAGATTGGTTGACTAGTCCATCTCATGCAAAAATTTTAGAATCAAACTGTTAGATGGAAAATTTATTCCCTTTATTATTAATTATAATGAGTTTCAAATAAATTTATCATAATTAATATTTTTTTTTGACAGTAAATCATAATTAGCAATTAAAATATATATTAAATAACTTCTCTCAAGTTTCATGTCTTGTCTCATGACCTTTATATAAAAGAAATTGCCTAGCTATCAACTATATATATATATATATAAAAGAAGTGATTATATTTATTTTTATTTTTTTTATAATTAATTTTGATTAGAATTTAAATTAAAAATTTAATAACATTAGAAATAACTTTAATATCACTGAATTAAAGTTTATTAGTTTATTTTTTATTCTTAATATGGCTACATTGGAGATCACATGCAATTATAAGTAAAATATTAGAAGAGATGCCCAGTCCTAATTAGAATTTTACTCCAATGATTAAATTAGAAAAATTAAAAGTTTGATGACACAATATAGGGCACAGTCATCACTTATAAATAGACAAAACTCAATTTCAATGACAGTTGAATCTTCTCTTAGCCTCATATATATAGGCTTGGCCCTGAAAAATCCTAAGTCAAGCCTATATGGGTAAATTGACAGTTGTAGAATCCTTGCCTCTTTCGGTGGCACTCATTATGTTTTGAAATTTCTTGGCTGGTGATGATGATGATGGTGGTGGTCCAAAGCAGAGAGATGGGTAACTAATGCCCCAATCATAATTCATACGTAGAGTATGTTTTGGCAAAATAATTAATGACCAGAGACATTCATCTGCAAGTTCATAAGGCAATGCTCTAAAGTTGCTAGAATTATATATACAGAACCTTAGAGAGAGTTCCATAATGAATGATAGATAAGTAGTTGCTCTAAAGTTGCCACACATGACTTGCCATAATGAATGATAGATAAATTGTTAAGGTTTACTACTTAATTGAACTCATTGCCTTTCGTTGTCTATGTCGTTCTTGTGCTTCGTCAATGACAACCTTAGAGAGAGTTCCCAGCAGTATAGTTTCTGTAACTATAATTAAATTTAAATTTTAAAAATTGGGGACAACTAAGCATCACTTTAGCTATAATTAAATAATCAAAAAATTATCTGCAGACATTTTTGCTACGATTGTGTACACCCATCATATCACAGACACAAAGAAGCAAGTTGAAAACCCTAAGTGAAAGATTAAGAGATAGCAATTAGCAATCAACACATACCCACAAATACCCAAAAATTAATTTGGTTAAAATTTTCTCAAGCTGTTTTTATTTTTGTTTTCGTTCGGTGTTCTAAATTCTAATGCAGCTTCACTACAAAAGTCGTTTTACACAACTTCTAGGCCTTGGACGTTGTACAGATCTAATACTACCTAGCCCAGAGTTCAGTATCTGGCCCAATAACATGAAGTGGTCTCGTAAAATTGAATGAAGTAGCCAACATAGGAGCCCACCCCTTTTTATTATTATTATTATTTTTACAATAGTGAGGTTTCATTTCGAGTTTGACGACAGTCTGTGACTTGGGCTCGTGGTTTCAGAAGCCATGGCCTAGAAGGAATGTTTTTGCCAACCATCACTGTCCATTGACGTGAACCTGTGTTCCAGCATCTTGGCCCATTTCACTCTGGTTCTTGACTGCGCAACAACCTCATTTTCGGGTCTAAGCCTCTAGGGGAACCCCATCACCATGGCATAGAAATTTCTGAATTACGTGAATTAGTCAAAGATTTCATTTGAATCATCATTAATTTCAATATATTTCTAATTTTTTATTGTTTAAATAAATGTTTTTTTATAGTATCGAAAAGGGACAAGTACAAAGAGATACAAACAATTGTAAGTTAGAACTTAGAAGAGGGATTCTTGATTTTTAAAAAACTATGGGGAGGATGGTAAAAGACTCTGCCTTGACTGATCACGTGCAGAGCCGACCACTCCAAGTTCCCATAGATTATCTCCCACAGTGGAGCAGTGAAAGTGGAGGAGGTGAATGGTAGCTAGCCCCGCGAGAGAAGGTAAGACATAAGAGAGGGTTTATTTTGGTCGGTGCCATTTGGTTGGCTTTATTCAAATAGTGAACAGCCCTACACATTTTTTTATTTTATTTTAAGTAATTATTTAACTCTTGTTTCTTAATTTTTATTTATATTATAAAATTTTTAAAACACATCATTAAGTTTATAAATTAATTTATTGACTTGACATCACTTTGTAATTAAAAAAAAAAATATAATTATCCTCAAATATTTAAAGTTTCTTTTTCGAGCTTTGCTTAATCCAATAACAAAATTCTCATAAAATAACAAAATGAATAAATTTCGGAATCTCAAATGAGAAATGAACAAAATCAACAAAAACATATGACGAATAAAACCTAATGCATCTCATTATAATGGCAAACCTTCAAATGAAATCTTATTAAAAGTACATTTTCTATTAAAAAAAAAAATCAAAACACAAAGTCTGATTGGAGGTGACTATCCCACCCAAGATTCTCATTGGGCCGTTAAGAAACCCCATTTTCAATACATCTTCTCCTATTGCGGATTTCTTTAATCCAAGGGCCTATTCTACAATCGGTAAACAAGCTCTTCCACAAGGGCCAACTTTTCATCTAGGGTAATTTTTATAGCCATTTTTTTATTTTATCTTGTATCTGTTACTTAATTTTAATTTTTTATTAAAAAAAAGCTGTTTTAATTACTATATAAAGGAAAAAATAAAATAAAACATGAGAATATGGGAAATACTCTCCAATCCATAGTTGATTTCTCGAGGGGAAGCACGCAATCTCCTCCCTCATCAAGCAATCGGTGCAACTACTACTGCACAATTGAATGCAATTTTGAAGAGAATTATAATATTATTAAATTAAAATCCATTAATTAAAAGTATTGAACAAATCAAAATTTGACTTTTTTTTATTATATAATTTAAAATTAAAAGGAAAGCGTGAAATAATCACCTGAATTAGGTACTGTAGGTGAAAATAACAACTTAAGAGGGTGAAATGAAAAAATAATGGAAAGCACTGGCAATGGCATGTGGTGGGTCTGAACGAGTGCCTCTGCCTTGCCAGGATTTGCAGCCTTCATGTGGATAGTACGACACACTCCTCATTTCCCTTTCTTGGAAATTTTTTCTTTTTTCCTCTTTTAACTCCTCAGCTCGGCTTAATTTTCCATAGCCAAACTTCCTCTTGCTTGTAATTCAATTTTTAAATTTAGCAAGATATGGACTAGTAGTAACTAGAAGTCCTTCTCACATCTTTAGAGTCTAGTCCCTTTTGTGGGTTTCAATTGCTAATCAACAATATAGGTGTGGTCATTACCATTGCTGCATCCATACATTATTATTATTCAGTGGCCAATTACAAATGAAGTCCACCTAATTTAATGATTAAAGTGGGAACAGATCAGATATACATACATTAGTCTTTTTGAAGAGGAAGAGATCATGCTAGCTTCCTCTTTTTAAAATGGGAGCTATAGGATTGCCAGTTGCAATTATATATTTTCAATGCAGAATTTTAATTTCATTAGTATACACATTATGTATTAATTATTTATATTACATACTCGCCTTTGTTAACTTTATATAAATCAAGATAAAATTGATTAATTTAAATACTATTAAACATTTTTCTTTTGATACAAATGTTGTATGAGTTGCACCATATTTGTAAACTTAACAAGAAAAGACTTTGCCATTAATCCTAATAATAATTAACCATGTTAAGCAAACCCTCCTCAATGATGAGCCCGAGCATACAAGGAAAAAAAGGTTGGGATTCATGTGGCAATTTATTTACATGAAGACAGAACATGCTCATGGAATTGCAAGAGGAGGAGCTCTGATAACAAACAATTTAATTACAACTTAATGGGGAAAATGATTTGGATTGTACATAAACTATAGACTAATGATGGGTCTTCTTTTGACTAATTATACTTAATCATCTTATTATAGCTAAAATACAGCTGTCATAACTATTTTCAGGTTCGATAAACTTTTCAATTCTTCGGGTTATTACTACATTATTCCTTTAATTATCCTCTTGTTCATGGTAGAAGAAGATAGCAATAATGGCAAAACTACTAGTGCCAATAAAATAGCCAAACCTACCTTATTAGAATAAAAGGAAAAAAAAAAAATCCTAATAGACCATTGTGTTTTATTATAGCTTGTAACTTCCCTAGGATTTTATTGATCGAGAATAATAATTTTATTGAAATTTTGATTGTACAAGTTATTTGGCGGCACCAAAATCTCAACCGGGCAATAGTTTATTTTAAGGAAATTTTTGATATAAGGATAAAAAAATTAAAAGTTAAGTATTATTTCTGTCAATTTCAAGGGACAATCATTAAAGAAATTAAAAAAAATTAATAGTGTAATAGTTAATGATATTTGATTAAAGAAATTGAGCATTAATTATATTAGTTCTAACCTTTTTTGTTTTAATATAATTGATTTGCAATTTTTGAAGAAAAATTATTAATTTTTAACTTGAGAATCATCATGTTAATAAAGCTAATTAATGTCTTAAATCAATAGACCTCACTAAGCGTGGGCATTTTCCTTTTTAATTAAGAACTAAATACAAGTAGTTATTGTGCTATATTTTATTATTAATTTGATGATTGGTTGATTAATTTGATATATTTCGTATTGTTGTGTGCAATAGATTATGATGCATTTTATATTTGGCATTTTTCTAGCTGTTTATATTGAATTTATGGTTAATAATATGTTGAATTGCATTGTATTAATTATTCTATATTTACATAAAATCAAAATAATATATGAAAAGGTGATGGGTTAAATTTATATTACAAATGAAGAAGGCACAAGATCAAGACGTGATCTTGGTTGGATTAAACCCATTCTAAATTCCTAATTCATCAGCTTATTACACTTTCCATAAAAATTCAGATCCTCATCTGATGTCATTGTCAATCTTTTTCAAAGATGAAAGATTTCAATTTTTTTTAATAAAAAAATATTTTTCTGTAACTGTTCCAACTCAAAGCCCAGCGCAGAGAGCCGACCAAAAGAAAGAAATAAAAAAAATGCGCAGAAAAGTAGGAAAAAAAAAGTGATGAAATTTACGGGGAATTTGGAAAAAAAAAAAAAAAAAGCCAGACAGGTTTGACCGATATGTTCTACAGTCCAATGCTGTTTGTGCGGTAGCGACAGTCATGATTCCGTTTCAGAGTCTTAATTATATCCCGTGGAGATCTAATTGCCCGTCTCTCCGTCTCCTATTTTCACCTTTGTATACGCCGCTTACTACGCTTGCCACTGGTTCTGTTATTCTCCTTTAATTATTGATAATTACTATTTTTATTATTATTTGATTGATTAAAGATTCAATACTAATAAAATACTTAATCACCTTCCTACAAAGATAATATTATCCTTGCTTTAAGCAATATTTTATCTTTACTAGCACAAATCAAGTAATCACAGCTGGTTTAGATGAGCAATTGAGAGGGATTTTGGAATCCATACCCATAAATAAGGAGGGCCCTTTTTTGTCAAAATGAGAAATTTAGGGTATTGATTAGCTGCTAATGGACGCTCATCTTAATTAACCCTATTTTGTTACGTCTCTTTCCTAACTTCTTCTTCTTCTTCGTCTCGTGTTTGTTTACTTGTTATTACTCCCGTCATGAAAGAAGACAGTTGTGGGTTTTAGACTAAGAGTCGAGTTGTTCTTGCTCTGAATGGTGTCCCTAGGAATCGTCCATTAAAAATATAATTTTTTTTTAGTGAGAGCTTAGAAGGTCGTGCCAGAGTTTTGGCCCACCAAACAGAACCCCCATTTCCTGTACTTTTTCGGTTAAGAGAATAGCCGCACTGCAGAGAGGGAGTTAAACGGAACAGAAGAGGCGTTTTGAGAGAGAGAGAGTCAAGGTATCATATCAAATATCGAAGACCCACAAATGCCATAAACGGAACATGCAATATTAAGAGGTAGGAGAGAGGAAATGGAAGGTTGAGTACAGCGAAGCAGATGTTTATGCAGACCCACCAACACAACATATATATATATATGTATAATATATAGAGAGAAAAAGTGCTGATACAGCGAAAAAGGTTGGTCTTTGGTTCTTGAAATTTTATTGGACAACCTTGCCTACAATTGTTGTGGGTGCCCACTAGCAGCTTTTTTGTCTCCTCCCTCCCTGAGGCCGTTCTTCTTCTTCTTCTGCTTCTTCTTCCTCTTCTCCTTCTTTTCTTCTTCTATTATCATCCACCCCTATTATTCTTGTACATATAAATATTTCTTTTGGGGTTTTCTTTTTCCTTTTAACCCCCTTTTCTCTTCTTATATCCACAAGGGAGTTCTCTAACAGTAATGATTTTCTCGTTACGGGTATCGTTGTTGAGGAATCTGAAGTGTTGTGGGTGTAAAAAAGCGGCAGTTATAACATTAGAAAAACAACAACCAGAACAACAAGAAAAAGAGAAACAAACGCACACGAGTGTCCGAGATAAAAAGAAGTGCTTGGATTGATTGATGTGATCATCAAAAACAAACGCCTCTTTCTGGATTTATCTACCATCTTTTTCCTCTCTATATTTGTTTTCTTGAGGGGAAGAGGGGGTGAAGGTTCCTTAATTTTTGTTCTGGGCGGTTTCTTCTTTTTCCTCTCTCTTTTTTCTTGTTTTAATTGCTCTCTTTTTTTGTATCCTTTCTTTTGGTGTTATATTGTGTATCATGTCTCAACAAAGGCAATTTCAGATGGTGGGTGGCAGCAGCAATACAGGCCAGTACAATGACACAACTTTTACTAAAATCTTTGTTGGAGGCTTGGCCTGGGAAACCCAAAGGGATACCATGAGGAGTTATTTTGAGCAGTTTGGGGAGATCCTGGAGGCTGTTGTTATCACGGATAAGAACACTGGGAGATCCAAGGGCTATGGCTTTGTATGCCCATTTACCTTGATCCGTTTTCGTGTTCATTCTTTTTATTGATTATTTGATTCTAAAAAGTGGGTCAATCTTTTTATAGGTTACATTTAAGGATCCTGACGCAGCCATGAGAGCTTGTCAAAACCCATCTCCTGTGATTGATGGAAGAAGGACAAACTGCAATCTTGCATCACTTGGTGCACACAAGACTCGTCCACCAAATCCTCAACATGGTCTATATCTCTCTCTTACTCTCTGATCTCTTTCATTTTTCTTGCTAAATTATTGGTGCAATATACTACTCTCAATGTGCATTTTAATGATTCAATTGAACATTTTCCAACGTTGAGCAATTGAATGCTAATGGGCTAAGGTTTTTCAAGTGATTTTCTCAAAATCTCAAAAAGCTCCTCTCTTTTTTCATTCCAAGATGTCAATTTCTGAACCCTCTATCATGTTCACCCCTTTCACAACTGCAGCACAAAGTTCATAACAAACTCCAGATTCATCTGCTTCTAAACTGAAATGTGGGATCTAAACAATGCACGATGAGACAAACATTTAAATATATTTTGCAGGAGCAGGACGGTTTAGACCAGCACCTGGATTGGTGGCTCCACCTGCTTATCATGGTTCTTCATCATCATATATCCATCAACCCACTGGGCAATTCACATTTCCTTATTCAGCTTATGGGTAAGCAAAAGAGATAAATAGGAATGAAATGCTTGGTCTTTCCTTTCCTTTCTTTTCTTTTCTTTTCTTTTCCTCCCCCCTTTTAATGCGCATTCAATTTTTTATTCATTCTTATAGTTCTCTTTTTTGTTCCCCTTTCTTTTTGGTCAACTAACAGGTACACTGGATATTCACATGACACCTTGTACCCTTTGGTTAGTATTGACATGATAATACTTTCCACAGCCAATCCTATATACCAAATTTATCTGCATTTCCTGACCACACTTTTATGGCATTTTATACAGAATTATTATGGGGTATATGGAGGTCAACAATTTTCTCCTTTTTACTCTCCTGGGGCATCAGGAACTCCTGGGATGTTCCATAACTTCTATCCACTCTATACACAGTATGGACAGAGTAGTCAAGGTCATGGTTTTGGAGTTCAGTATCCCCATATGGTACAGTATCCATATTTACCTCAGCACTATAGCTCTACAGGAATTTTATCAATTCCTTCCTCGATGGCAATGGAAACTACTACCGCAGGTAATTCTTCTAATCAGTTCTCCAAATTCAATCATGTTAGCCCTATTTATGCTTAAGAAAGAGAGAAGCAACAAGATACAAATGTAATTTTACTTGCAATAGTTGCAACAACAATGACAATGCCTATGATTGCGACAACAACAACCATAGCCACGACAACAGCAGCAGGGGTGGTGGGAGCGGGAGCAGGTGCTTTGCAAACCTCTGGAACGGCTACTGAACTAAATTCATCAACCTAATAAGCATGGAAAATTCGCTGTCTTTTCACAAGAGTAACAGTGTAACAAATGGTGATAAGGGTGACGGTGGAAATGAAAAAGGGTAACATTCGAAGTCAATGATTCTAGAGAAGGATGCCTCATCAGCTAGCATAACAAAGCAGAGGAAATTCAAGAATTCAGCATCAGATTGTTCTTACATGGAAATAGGCATTTTAAGATCCAAAGCTCACTCCACTAACTGTCTTCAATTAATTTCTCCATTCAGCCAGCCCCAACATTACCAACTTCATCATTATACGTGTTTGGTTAATTAGGACACTAGGAAGTCTTAAGTAGTTGTTAGCACTAGGAGCAGAAATCATATTCATTTCATGTATTAGCATAGGGTGGAAACCAATAATGGCTTTTGGATTCTACCTTAGATACTAATTTCCAGATGATTATGTCTCGGATGCAGAGAGTATCCGATGACAAACTCTTGATTATATTTTTAAGCCCTTGGGTGGGAAGATCGATTTTATATCTTTAAACCCAAATTTGGTCAACAAGGGGGAGAAAAGGTGAGCTAGGATAGCTCAGTCATTAACTTGTAATTTTTTTTTTGTTTGTTGATTATTCATGATTGATACTATTCATGATAGGATTAGAAGATTAGTTGGAGAAAAAGAGAAGATGGGTATCTTTCTCTCTTTCTTTTTAAATTCTTGTTTACAGATTATCATCTCTTTCACCTTACATATCTCGCTTTCAGTTGGGTATTTCTTCCTTATTCAAATTATTCTTTTGCATGATCACACTTTTTTTTTGGTTTGTAATATATTTATTTGTTTGGAATCCAAGGATAAGTCATAAAGGTGTAGTCAATAGGATGGTGTTGGACACCTTTTTCTGCTTCAAAGTTGTGCATGCGGTTCAGCATCACATGCCTGTGATCAGTTGAATTCGATGTCAAAGTAGGGAGAGAAGTTTCTTCTAAACAAGAACTCATAATGAAATGAAGCGAACATCATCATTGAGATCCACAATCCAATTTTGTAAAATCACTAGTATATTTTCTTGGGTAAGTGACTGCTGTCAAAGAGTGCCAAAAGATTTTTGACTTGCAAAGAACGCTAAAAGATGATGCTTGGATTGATAGCACTTATAATCCTGAAATGGAATCCTAAGGAGCTGATAGGTTTTGAAGAATAAAAGTATCATGAGACCAATAGCAAAGGAGCCACGTTAGAACCAGAGCCAGCTATTAAAGTTGCTAAAGATGCCGCATCTTTTTGTAGCTTAGCTAATTACAAGTGGGGTCTTGTGTTGGAGTCCGCATTGGTCAAAGACAACTCCAACACAGGAAATTGAATGAAAATACATAGCAAGGCAATTAAGTTAAATTAGTTAAAACCATTTTTTGTGAAAGTAAATCTCAAACCCAATATTTGAATTGTGTTAATAATGTTTAGCACTTTCCAAGTTAGAATTTCACATTATATCAAAGTAAGCTACAATTCAAGATCTGAAAAAACATGTGGGTCTTATAGCAAGTCATCTATCTAAATTCATGAACTAATAAAAGAATTAGACCTATGAGGCCAATTCTAAATGGACTACTGTACACAGTTCAAGTGACAATTGAATCTATAAATTTAAGTCCAATCCAATTGTATTTAGGAGAGTGTTGGGGTCCCCTACGTTCTAAAGACAATAAATTGAATGTGTATATATAATAAGAAGTAGGGGTGAGCATTCGGTTCAAACTGAATCGAACCGAATCGAATCATGAAAATTGAATTATATATTTTAGAAATTGAACCGAATCGAAATAGATGAAAAATCGAATCGAACTGAACTGTTCTATTTTGGTTCGGTTCTGTTCAAATTGATCGGTTTTATTTTTGATTGATTTTTTAATTTAGACTTGATTTTAAAATCATTTGGTCTGATTTTGACTTTGATTTGAACCTAATAACCATCAATCAATGATATTAAACAATCTATATATATAAAATTACATATAATTTATAAATTCTCTATAAAAATAAATCAATAAAACTATTGAGTTCAGTTCGATTTAACTGATTTTTTTATCTTCAAAATCGAACTGAATCGAAATAATTAAAATTTTTATAATATAAAATCAAATCAAACCAAATTATCTTAAAACCGAACTGAATTACCAAATTAAGGGGGTTTGGTTTGATTTATTAGGTTTGAACGGAATAATGCTCACCCCTAATAAGAAGGAGCTAAGTCAAATGCATGCAGTGACAATTGGACTAATAAATTTAGGAGAGTGTTAGGAGTCCCACATTCTAAAGACAAGAAATTTAATGTGTATATATAATAAGGGAGAGTTAAGTCAAATTGATTTAAACCATTTTGATATAAATAACTCTGAATTCGATAGCTAAATCATATCCAACAGTTTTCATCACTCTCCATGCCAAAATTTACACATTTTGCCCTTTGCTCATATATCAAGACAAGGCTAAAATAAACTAGGATGCGATGCAAATTTTACTCTAAACACTATGTGATGACAGGATAGCTAATTGTTTAACACTGAGAATAATCTTATAATCAAAAGAAAAAAATTGAAAAAAAAATCCAGCAATATAGAAAAAAGATTAAAAAAAAATTCTGAAGAAATTAATAAGGTGATCAGAGCTTTTGCTTTACCATGATGCCTATGAAAAGTGTGAATAATATTTTACTTCTATCAGATTGAAATTCTCGAATTATTTGAAAATAATAATTTTATTCTTCATGTTATTTTATGTATTTATCATTGCTATTTTTAATGTAGTGCGCCAACAATATATTATCAATTAATAAATATTTAATTTTTATCACAATTTTTTATAATCTAGAACATACTAGACATCATCAATATTTAATAGTGAATTATATTCAATTTATACCTAAATTAAACGTACAAATCTAAATTACAATATATATATGTATAAGTATGTTATTTTATTTTTGTGACAAAAAAAATATAAAATTATAATAAAATTCATAGACTTGTAAATATATAATTAGAATTTTTTACAATAAAATAAATATTAAATCAAAATAATTTCATAAATAATACATCATAGAAAAATGATACATTAGTTAGATTTTTAGTGATTTAATATAATAATTTTGTATTTAATATATTTCTAAATTCTTTTATTTGTATGTATTTTTTTCAATCATTTTTTTTTTCCTTTTCATGATATATTTACACTATTTTTCAAGGGTTTGTGTAAAGATAGAGCCTAAATGAGGCTAACATTTATTCAATGATTTGGAGGACTTTTAAGAAGTGAATTGGTGAGAATATTGTGATATATAGATTTTTTTTGGATATGCTTTATGTGAAAATGGACAGGTTGAACAAGCTTTAGAAATTTTTGGCAATATCATAAGGGGCAGAAGGCTCCAAAACGATGCCTCCACCAGCTTATCTCATTCAATAAGAGTGTTGATGATACAGAAGTCACTTAACATTTAATTAATAAGTTAAAGTTCTTATTATGGGTAATTATGCTACTCAGCTCTAAAAACTCATATGTATACTCATCAACTGACCTCCCATTATGCTTCAAAGCTTCAAAAGCCCACTGTTTTTTATTTCTGAAACTCCCTGACACAAATCTATTTATAAACAGCTTCAAAAACTATGCCCAAGATAGCCCTTCAATTCGAGGGAGCACATAGTTTGTCATCTACTGTCTAGGCATAGGCCCCAAAATATGTTGTACACATTCAATCAATCTTCTTTCTGTCAACTGTAACTCTACCCCAGCCTATCTATAAGAATTCAAAAACCTGTATGCATCCTCTATGCTGTCATATACTCCAGACACTAACTTTTTAAAATTTATTATCTGTTTGTAAGGCTCGGCCCTTTGTACTGGAGGCTGTTGTGGAGGGTGTGTCATATATTGGGCCATCACATCAATGGTCCTTTGCAGTCTTGCAAGGATAGCTGCCATAGGATCTATAGGACCCTATGCTATATATGATTGCTCTTCTAGTTGTGGTTGCTCTTCCACCTGAGAAGCTCTGGGTCTCTTACCACACTTTTTAGGAGCCGACACCTCATTCTATGCCGATACCTCATCCGACACTTTCGATTCTTGTGCTGTGGTAGTTCTCCTCCCTTTATGCATACTTTCTGAAATCCAACTATATTAGCTCACAAACCAAAATAATATATTATATATAATTGTACAACCATAACCACATACGTGCTGGTAGAAGGTAGATGTAAGCATAACAAAACAAGGACGAATATGAACCCTATACCCCGCATGTGACCTCCTAATAAGACTTTTTTTAAAATTCTAGGTATACACTTTCTCATAAGTCTAGAGCCTAAGCTCTGATATCAATTTTGTCACAACCCGATTTCTGGGCCGGATCGGCACTAGGACTTGGATCATCATAAGGCCTTCGAAACCCATAGTAAGCCTAACTGTTTCTAAACCATGCATAAAGCCCATAATAATAGCCCAATTTCAAGAAAGTAAACAGACAGAGTTTGACCATAAATTGGACTAGCTAATAGGGAGCAGTAACTTACCCAACCTATAATACATAGTATCAAAAATCTGGGAAGCTCAACTTACCATCACAGTCCTCAAAACAAACAAATAAATATTTGGGGGCTCAGCTTGGTCCATCCATAATAATAGATATCACATTCATCCATGCACTCTCACATAAATAAATTTACAACTCTAGAAAGTTAAGTTGTTACAACTCCAAATAAAAATAATATAACTACTAGTACATGCAGAGTTCTAGAATTGAACAAAAGATAATAAAAGTAAAACTAATTTTTTTTTGTTAAACCTGTGGGAAAAGAAAGCTCTAAATTTTTTTGCTAAACCTGTGAGAAAAGAAAGCAGATTAATCTTAATAAATCCACCTGTCACCTGAGGAAAAATAGTTGAACATGGGTAAGCGTTCGACTTATCGAACAATATATTGATTTTAAATATAATTTCTATAACTATCTAAATCTAATGTATTCATATATATGAAAAGCAGCATAATCACATAGTTTCATGCAATTCAAGAAATATTCACACAAAAGATAATTTGGAGCACGCATACGCTCATGTGTCATGTCAATACATGTATGGGAGTTGATTCTCTATACAGCTTTCTTAATCCAATTCCTGCTAGTGAGGTCAACTCAAGCTGGACTTTTGCTTAATATTCCAAGTAAGGGGGCCAGTGAGATCAATTCAAAGCTGTGCTCACCTCAACTTATCCATATAAAAGGATCGGGTCCTAGCGAGTTAAGCTCCAACTGCGACTACCCATCCTACCATATCTATATCCACACCATACTCACGCTAATACACGCACACAGCTCTAAATTACCTTAATGTGACATACACAAGCAAGGTCATTAATATATGCAGCAAATGAATGTGCCTAACATGTAATTAATTAAATACATACATATATGTGAATGTTTGAGCACATCTTGAATATAAATTAATAATATTGAAATTACAATTAAAATCAATAACAACTCACTGATTATCCCAAAAGTCACTAGGACTACTGAAAAGAAGAGGAATGTTGGCTCGGATCACTTAAATAATTACATTCATGAATTATCAATAATAAAACAAAACAAAGAACTTAAAGAATTAAAGACACCCTAAATTTTATGCCGAAAATTTGATAGAATTTTCTCTGTACCTATGACTTATCCAACCTGCAAAACAACTCAAATAACACTTCCTAATCTAAAGGCCTGAAGCTTATAACACACAACAACATAATGCCCCTCCTAAGCCTACCCAAACAACCAAATCTCAGATATTCATATTATTCAACTATTAATTTTAAAACTAATATTTTGCAAAACTATCCAAACTAACCCTAAAAATTTTATAATCATGCCCCGCAGTCCTTAACATTGCTATTATACTAATGCAATTTGAATAATAATTTTACAGCTACTCACAAATATTTTATTAATTTTTATTCTAAACTCAACCTTAGATAAAAAGGAGCGTTTGGAGTTCGGGTTTATCTATACCAATTTTTACACTTAGAACGCGTCTGAGGGGTCTGAAAATGATAGGAAACACTGTAATATTGACCCACTTCTGAAGTGGATTATGCATGCATTTGATATCATTATTTAGGCATAATTTTTGCAATTAATTTATCCTTATTTATAGCTTTTATAGTAGATATTAGCATTTATTTAGCTAGTTTTACCCTTTTACACTTACTAGTCTAATTTATGGAATTTATTTATTTTATAGGTTAAAATATGTAAAATTTTGGTGATGTTTTAATTAGAGTAGCCATTTGAAAGAAATTTGGGTTGAATTGTAAAGTTTTAAAGAGAAAAATTTTAAGTTGAGTTTTAAAGAAATAGAAAGTTGCACAACCTGTAACACAAGCGCAACACAACCTAATTCAGCTTGTATTGTTTTAATGAAAATGCTGACATGGCACTTTCTCTCATCTGACCTAATACTTCATTTTTTCTCTAGAATCTTCTGTCTTTTAACTCATTTTTAGGGCAGACCCATGAGAGATATAAAAGCATCTTTTTCTCTTTCTTACCCTAAGGAGAAAAGAGGGACTATTTGCTAGAGAGGAGAGGAGAGAGAAGGGCATCCTTGGATCGTGTTTGCAGCAGCAGAAAAGGACATTTTCCCCAACGTTCTAGCAGCAGATTCTTTACCATTTTCGCCGAGTTTTTCTTTCCCTTAGTTTAGATTTTTCATTTCTTCTTCATTTCTCTAGTTGGTATTTGTCTTGAAATGATGATTTGTGAGTACGACTTTGAGATTCTAGAGATGGGTATGTGAATATTGCCTTGTAATGTGGATTTTGAACTGATTTAGTTATTTTAATGAGATTCGCTACATTTTTTATTTATTGCTTATGAGCTTATTATCTTGCTTAATGAAAGGACCCTTATTAAGTTAAGTCTTAATCCTTTATAGAATAACTAAAAAGTGAATGTTTAAGATAAATAATCTTGCAATATACTTAGTTTTCTTAGTATTGGAAATAAACTAAGAAGATTAAGAGGAGTTCAAAAATCAATTAGAGTTTTAAATGAGTTTTTATTAGGTTTGAAATATTATGAAAACAGGGTTTGATTTGATGAAAACCAACTTTGAAATGCTTGAGAATGGTTTCAAAGAACTAAGAATTGATTTCCTTCAAAAATTACAAATATCATGTGTTTGGCTAAATTAGGAATAAACCGCATGTAAGTAATATTGAAAAATCCTATCTCTAGAATCACTTTAATTTTTGTTGAAGTTAGATTTAAATCATCACAAACCTGTAATTTGCAATTTCAATTTAAATATTGGCAATCTAGTTTAATTAGTTTAATTTAATTATTTGATTTAGCTTAAATACCTCAAATATCAATTTTATTTTTAAATTTCATTCCAATATATTTAAATTTTGTCATTCTAATTGGCTTATTTCTTTAATTGCAATTTAAGAATAATTATCTGTGGGAACGATATTTTTAATTATATACTACAGTAACTCGTACACTTACGAATGCTATTTCATAGCACATCAGTGGATCCAACAACCTGCGTGTTTGCTCCAAAATTGTAGTCTCGGTCACTAGTGAAATTTCTTCAAAATGAGAATACCTACGCGAAGTTCACAATGCCAGGAGTTAGAATATAATTTTTATTTAATTAAAAAGATTCATTAAAAATCCAAAAAATTACTGGTAAGTTTGTGGGTTCCATCGAATTTTTGGTGTCGGAAAAATTTCAAATTAGTATTGTTGCAAAGCTCTCAACAAGTAGAACGCGTTGATGGTCTCAAAATTTTAATGGGGTCTACGGTTTGGGAGAAATTTAGTCCAAAATCGAAAAGGGCTAAAACTTTTTGAACTTGATTTGCACAAATCGCTCAATAAAAATTAATAAAATTGTTATCTATGAAAAACTCTCAAGGAGTATAATACAATGGGGACAAGGCCCTGTCCGATTGGTGGTCGGAATTGTAAGAAATAGCGAGAGAAGGTGAAACAACACGTGTGGAAGGGGGGCATTTTTAGGCAGCAATTCTGGTCGAAAAAGCAGGCGGCGGTGGTAGGGAAGGCGTGTCGGTGGTGCATTGAAAAGGGAGGAAGGAGGGAGAGGTGGTGGCCGCGGTGGGGAACAGGGAGGAGAGAGAAAATAAAGAGAGAAGGAGGGGAGGGCAGACACACGAATGAGGGAAGGGAAAGAAAGAGGAGTTAGTCCAATTCGAACAGTCTGATCTGGTTTAATTTGATTCGGCCGTTTTAATTCATGACATCCAAAATTCGATTTTTGCTCTGCTCTGAGATCCAAAACGATGCTCAAAAATTTTGAAAAAATTACAGACAACTTAGAAAAATTTATAGAGTTTAAAAATATTTTCAAACTGTCACGTGATCTTTAAATTAATTTTTTAAAATTATTAAATTAATTATCTTGAAAAATAAAACTCGATTTTAAAAACTTAAAAAATTGAAATTAAATACTATAATATTTAATACATTAAAATATCAAAATTTACACATAAAATAATTATTTAAAAAAAATTCAGGATGAATTATAAATATATAATTTTCTTTTTTAGACATGATTTTTATGAGTTAGGTATTTGTTATTAAAATTTATTTATTTAAATAATAATTAAATATAAAAATATATATTTTTATAATATATATTATACTTTAAATAAACAGTATTTAAATATTTTATAAAAATTTAAAAATATAAATTATTAATAAAAATATTTTTACGTGGAGATTTAATGTTATATGAGTTTAAATATTTTTCGGATGATGATAATGCGGAAATTAATAGGGTTTGAATACGGATCGGATTCGGGTCGGACGGTATAGTATTTTTAATGGGCGCGCATCTGTTGCCATTATTATTTAAAATCCTTCTTGGCTGTTGTTCCTCTCAAACCCTAGATTGGACCTTTGCAGTTACGCAGCCGAGGACACTAGAAATTTCCCCCTCGCAGATCTCATAAGGTGACTCAACTTCTTTGTCTTTTAATTACTATCTACCCTCCTTAAATTAGTTTCACGGAAAATTTCTCAAAATTTTCGAGCTTTCTTCATTGCTGGCGAGTAATTGCACTCTTTATCACTTAGCAAATGTTATTGCTATCATCGTTTAGGAATCGGTATTTGCTGAATTTTTTTTTTATATTGGTGGGTTGCGATGCAGATAAAACGATGTCGGTTGGAGAGGTTGCTTGCACTTACGCTGCTTTGATTCTCCATGATGATGGTATTCCCGTCACTGTATCCTTGAAACCCTAGGCTATTCAATTAAGTCTAACTTTTTTATAAGTTAGGTCTAGTGATTCTAAGATTCAGCATTGACTTTTTTTCCCTTCGGCTTCAATTATTTAGTTTGATTCATATTTTGACCTATATGGTTTGAATCTGAATTTGTATTGGGGAGTTGTGTATTCCTTTTCTCTCTTTCCTTTGGGTATACCATTGGCTATTGGGTGGTTATTTGGTTGTTTGGTTGCTGAGAAACTAGAGTTAACCAATAGGGTTGTTTGCATCTCATTTAACACATTGACAGTGAAGTTAACAATTTTCCTCTGGGATAAATATATTATATTATGTTGGTGGATTTTTTTTTTTCCCTTTAACTTTTATTAAAAGGCAGAGAAAATCGCACTGTTGGTCAAAGCAGCCAATATAACAGTCGAATCTTACTGGCCAAGCTTGTTTGCCAAGCTATTGGAGAAGCGTAATGTTGATGATCTCATCTTGAATGTTGGCTCTGGTGGTGGTGGTGCTCCAGTCGCCGCTGCAGCCCCTGCTGCTGGTGGTGGTGGTGCGGCTGCAGCTGCAGCTCCTGCAGCCGAAGAGAAGAAGAAGGTGAATAATATCATTTCATGGTTTTGATTTCATTGGGTCAATATTTTGTTTGGAGTTATTTTTGTTCGTTTGAGTTTTATAATTGGATGTGATTTGTTGGATTAAATTTTACAGGAAGAACCTGAGGAGGAGAGTGATGACGACATGGGATTCAGCTTGTTTGATTAGGAGCTCTTTTAAGTTTGCCAAAGTCCTATGTTGGTCTTAGTCTTAGTAGTTCAACAATAGTTTCATTTTGGATCTTTTGGCTATTCAGGTGTTGGTATAAATACTCCTATTTCATAAAAGTAGTGTCTGGGAATTTTTTTTTTTTGAACATTATTTGCTTAAGCCTCAAGATATATGAATTTTGAGTTAATTGAATTATGAATTGAGTTATTGATTCATGAATTGATTTGTTTTAAATGGTGCAATGGATTTAAAGTTTATATTGCCTCTGCTTAATGATTGGATATGGATGTAGAATCTGGTTTCTGCTTTGTTGCATGATGTTATGGTTCTTGATGTTTAGTAGATTGACATCGAAATTTTTGTTGGTGCACTTGTATGAGCATTGTATATCAGATGGTAGTCTTTGGGAAAATAATGATACTAATTTATCGACTCCTATGAGAATTGATATTCTGGCAAACTTTGTTTCAATTATAGGACGTGCAGGCAGATGACATTTCAGAAAATGTTTTGGAAATTGTAATCCATGTATTAGAATTACACAGGTTTGTTTCTAGGTGTTTTGTGAATTGTCATTACCCTCATGAACGCTTTCTTGTTCACCAGCAGTATTTTATAGCCAAGAGTTATTGGGGCTTCTGGGCTGCTGCATATTCTTATAACATACAATGCTATTGCGGTATATATAACACTGAATTGGGTGTTACTGGAGTCTATTTGTATTGATAAAAAGCCGCTTGCTACTATTAGAAACTGTAATGAAGTTGATTAAGAAATATTTAGTTTAATGCATATGCTAGTATTGTGCCTTTTTCTTTTATTTAAGCTAGAAATTTTCTTTTGTTATGAATGAAAATTTATTACGTATTTTAAGTTGTTGAACTCCTTTAGCAATAAAGTGCCATCCCGATGCTACGCTTTGATGGTGAGGGGGAAATGGGATTTGGTATCAAAGAAAATAATTGGTCGGAACAAGGGGATTTCTGAAATTCATTTGTAATATCTTTTTCTTTTGGTATGTATTATCCATCATATGTTTGTAAGTCTTAAAAAGATTCGAACGGAGTCTTCGGTATTTTAGCTACCGACCAATCCTTGCCAGTTGCAAGCAAATCTGTTGGCTTGCCTGACTGCAGAAGACTTTAAGCAGCCTGAACGTTCCATTTATTCGTTACAATTTGAGGCAAGTTCAAAAATCATTAGGATTTAAATGCTGGAAACTCAAAAGGAAAAATTATGCATTGGGAATTATTTTTAGCTACTCTTTTCCTAGTATTGGAGCAAATCAAACATGTTCTTGACATGTTGACAACGAACTGCAGGTATTTTCATATGTGCCAAAATTTCAAGAATTTGATAGAATCTGTATGCAACACCATACAAAGATTAATAACAATTGATGAAATTTTATTATGTTGATTCATTTTTGTTTTTGGTTCTTACTAGTTTGCTATTTTGAATGGATAAAACCGATCATTCTTTGCTTGGTTTTGAGAAAATTGTACGCATTTTCACATCTTTCTTCTTGTAGCCCCCAAAGATTCTAAACATTGGTGGTGAATTGATTGTGCTGGCTGGGAAAGAAGTGGGATGAATTATCTGTTTGCTTGGTTTGGCATGTCTGCATGTTATATACCATTTATTTGTCAACAAAGGTGAAGAAGAATTCACTTTACAAAATTAGGCCTGAAATCTGAGAAACTACTGCTTCATGAGACGAATTTGGACGGCGTCTCTGAAGGACAAGAAAAGTTTTCTGTTTGAATTACAGATAACTTTTTTTTTCTTTCCAAAAAAAAAAGTTTTTAGTGAACAAATAATTTATTATTAAAAAAAAAAATCCCAAACTCATCTTCTCACCTGGACATTTCAGACTCTCGATCTTTTACTCTGCATATCTCCCTTGCTGTATTTCAATTGATTAGAGAAGATAGTGAGGTCTTGCTCTGATTATCAGTTGTTGAACCCAAAAGGACGAGCAAGAGAGCAAATCCAAACCAAAAGAATATCAACAATCGTCCTATGAAGAGGTAATTGTTTTTCAAGTCGTTTATTGGATTTGGGACAAAAAAGATGGCAAGAATCAGTTTCATTGCCAAAAGATATTTTTTATTATATTGTGTCGATTGACAATAGAAAGCTAAAGTTTTGGAGAAATACTCTACAGTCAAAAGAGTATAACGAAAACAGAATACATGCGTTGCAAGTTCAGTGAAGGCCAAACTGGTGGTAACAGGGCAGAAGTTAGTTTGGATGGAGTGGTTCTGCCCAAAAGTAATAACTTTAAATATCTTGACTCAATCCTTCAAGTAGATAGTGGATGTGAGAAGAATATTAGTCATAGGATTAAAGTCAGATAGTTGAAGTGGAGAAGTGCCATGAGAGTTTTATGTGATCCTAAGATTCCCAATAAGTTGAAAAAAAATTTTACCTTACAATCATACGATCGGCAATGTTACATGGTAGTGAGTGTTGAGCACTGAAGGAGTCGTATGTGTCTAAGATAAGAGTTGCGGAGATGAGAATGTTAAGGTGAATAAGTGGTCATACTAGACTAGATAAAGTTTGTAATGAGAGTATTAGAGAAAATGTATGAGTGATGCCAATTAAGGATAAGTTGAGAGAAGAGAGATTGAGGTGATTTGATAATGTAAAGCGTAGACATACAAAAGCGTAGGGGTAGAGCTAAACTGAGTTGGAGGAGAGTAGTACAACATGACCTAGAAGCATTACATATTTGTGAGGATTTAACTCAAAATTTTTAGAATGGAGAAAGAAAATCCATGTAGCCGATCCTAAATTCTTGGAATAAAGACTTAATTGAGTTGAGTTGAGTTGAGTTGAGTTGTGTCGATTGATAATGACTGAAACAGAATCTTCTTAAGTGCCTTAGATTGACATCAAATGGGTTGAAAGATCTGTTCTGGTATCCTTCAAGTGGATGTTGGGGAAATGATAACTATGTTGATATGTTTCATATTTTTTGGCTGATTCAACTTAGACAAAATCGTTTATCTATCAGGATTCTCAAGCAAATGGAGGTCAAATTAGGTGGAAATTTCTAACGAGGCTTACTCAGTTGCATTTGCTCCATCGTTACTCACTACTCAGACTATCACTGCAGTTGCCGTGTGGGGGAGTTTATTGAACATCCAAAAGTCTGGGAATTTACAAGGTGTATCATGGGGGTGGAAATACTTGGTTTTGAGCAATTTTGATAATTCCTAGGAGAGCGTCAACTCAAAATTATGAATTAACATGGCATTTCGACTCCATTAGGAGCGCTTGTTATTTATCCTGATTATCTGGAGTGGGGACTTAATTTCAGTGCAACAACTGGTATGAGAATACCTGATTATAAAATAAAAAAAAAATATTGGAGTATCACGACAAAATGGGGAGATATTTTAGTAAATTCCTGCTACCAATTGCCGTGCAGGTTGCCAGATGAGGTTGAAAACAACGGAAAGCAAGGCCCTAGTTCATCAAATGGTAACACTGATGATTTTTTGGTATTCTATTTGGCACTTGGAGATTCCTCCTAAAATCAGAAATTTCTTATGGAGGGTTGCGTCTATATTCTACCCTATTTGCGTACAGAGTAACACAAAGCCTGAATTTGTGGAGCATGTTTTTTTTCCCCCATACTAAGATGTCATTGATTGCTTCATTTCTGGGGTATTATCCTAATCCTTATGGAATTGTATGTGGTGGGGAGTAGGGGTGGCCACGGTTCAGGAACCGTGGTACCTGAACCACCGGTTCAGATTTAATGAAATCATGAACCTGAACCAAACCGTCATGGGACAGTTTGGAAGACAGTTACTGAATCGCCAGTTCCGGTTCGAGCCTCGGTGTAAAACAGTTTAAAAGATTGTTCGAAAAATGACGATTCAAGACGGTTTGAAAGCGATTTAGGGGCGGTTTAAGAGCGACTTAAAAGAAAAAATTAGAGAAAAATTTTATTGATTTATTAATTTATATTTGTAAAATTATTTTAGTTTTTCTTAGAAATCCTTCAATGAAAATAAAATAAGAAAAAAAGAATAAAAACAACTTAATTTTAAGAAAAATTTAATAAGTAAAGACTTTAACTTACTAAAAAATTAGAGATGAAATTAATTTGAAAAAAAAAATAGAGAAAGGTGCATGAACTTAATTTTACCTATGTATCTCTTTAGGATTTAGAGGAATCAAAATTTTCAGTTATAAGTTGAGAGAAGGGAGATTGAGGTGGTTTGGTCATTAGACAAGTAGAGCACATTGGGTTAGAGGATAGAAAGAAAAGAAGAGGTAGGTCTAAACTGACTTGGAGGAGAATAGTGTAATATGACATAGAAGCATTACACATTTTCGAGGATTTAACCCAAAATCGTTTAGAGTGGAGAAAGAGAATTCATATAGCCGAGCCTAATAAATTTTTGGGATAAAAGTTTAGTTGAGTTGAATTGAGTTGAGTTGAGTATTACTTGCTATTGTTTAAAAAAATATATGATAATTGATAATTAAAAAAGTATAAAAGAAAAAAAATTAAAATAGAGGGTATTGAAAATTTTATTGAAGATATAAAATAATAATAGAGTAATTGATATAGTATTAAATATTTCAGTGAGCATATAAAATAATAAAGTAGGGAAATTGTGAGAATACTGAGAATTAAAAGGAGTGTAGAAAATAATTATTTAAAAAATTTGAGAGAAATTGAAAGAATATTAAGAATTAAAGAGAGTGTAAAGAATAATTGTGTAAAGAATTATATATATATATATATATATATATATATATATATATGAATTAGGAGTGGAGTGAGGTATTTATTGAATTTTTTTTTTGTATTTAAATCGCCGATTTGGTCCGGTTCAGAACCGTTGGTTCAATTCGGTTCAAAACCCCTAGTTCATGATTTCTAAAAAATATGAACCTGAACCAAACCGTAGAATGACGGTTTCGGTCCGATTCAAAGTCGATTCTAGTTTGACCAGTTTCGATCCGATTTTAACCGAACCAGTTTCGGTTCGGTTCTGGTTCAAAATCGGACTGTGGGCACCCCAAGTGGGGAGTGCTCAAAGTGGTAATATTCAATCTAGGAAATTCTGAAATTTTGGGACTTTTATCATTTTTATTTTGGAATATTTAGAAAGTGAGAAATGAGTATGTTTTTAATCAATTGAGTTTAAACCCCTTATAACAATTTGCATAGCTCAAGTTGTGTCGCTGAGTGAAACAATTCAGGTCTTTCGGCTCCATGAGTGCTGCCCTCTCTTCCACCTTCATTGCAACATTCACAAGAAAGAATTGTTGGAGATCACCTGTGATGCTTCTTTTGTCCCAGGCGGAGAATATGCAGGGATAGCGCCTATATTTTGAAATTCATGAGGGAAAACTTATTAATGGCATTGCCTTAAAAAGGTTTGTTCTTCTGTGTCATCTGCAAAAGCTTTAGCCTTGAGAGTAACTGTCAGGTTGATTATTAATCATGGTTTATTGAATTTACTGCAACTATTAACTCGAGCTGGTTTGATGAGAATGACTGTACCGTCCAACATATATCATATAAAAGGGGATCAGCGAAATTATGTAATTTAAAAGAGATTGTAATATAATAGATTACAGCTGAGCAAACGATAATCAGTTCAGAGAAGCCAACCACAGAGTTCAGAGTCTTGCTACGTTCAATGGAGTCCACCCACCGGTCCAGTGGGAATGCTTAAATATAATGTTGACGTCATATAAAATTAATTAGATTATACTGTTTTTAATAATTATTTAAATATGTTGTTATATTATTAAATTGAATAGAATCAAATTCAATCGTGCGATTCGATTATTAATTTTTCTTTTTTTAATTTTTTTGAGAAGATTGTGACAAATCAGAATTTTTAGGTGCACAAGACCTTACCCAAGTAAATGCCCACTGGAAGAGACCAGAAGCCAAGAGCCAACCGCCAACTCAGCTTCCTCCCCCTTGCTAAGAGTAAGAGCAGAGTCTCTTGTAACGTCGATCAGTAATAACAGCGAAGAAGAAGAAGATGATGGGATAGTCCTCATTTTGCTGTGCTTCTGACAAAATGACTCTCCCAACGAAACTCGACCTCGACTCTTTCCTTAAATTGCACTCCGACTCCGACGATGACTACACCACCGTCGCTCACGGCGCGATGAAATTCTCAATGACTCCAATTCTTCCACGTCACCCTCCCTTCCTTCATCGCCATCATCCCTAAATATCCACCAACCTCACCTTTCTGATCTTTCCTTCTCCCAGAACGATGTCGCCTCCGAGTATCTAATGAAAGAGTTAAAAAGATAAGGAGAAGGAAGGAGAGTTAATAAAAAAAGAATAAATTAATAAAAAAAAAATAAAAGGTAATATACATTTTTTTTTATGTTTAAGGAAAAAGAAAGATGAACGAGAAATAAATTAAGAAATATAGAAATATAAATATTCATAATTATTATCTTCTTTTTTTTCTTTATCGGGGTTGTAAGGAAGATGGAGATTTGAAAGGTAATCCCTACTTGGGGTAACGGCGAAGCAGGTCAGATAGTGCGGGTGATTTTCAATCTTCTCTGGAAGATGAAATTTACGCAAGGGATACTGGGGTTTTTGCTTGTAAAGATTTGGAAGGAGAAGTTGAAGCTGCGGTTAAAATGAAGGAGTCAAAGGGTCAACGGCGACGAGCTTGAACTCTGTCAATCCCTCTAATTTTTATCTTTAGGTTAATTTGCTTCTTTTTTTCAAAAAATTTTTGCATCGTCAACCTTCTTAGTTTTACATAAAGAACTCTACCTTAAATTCAACTCTTCACTATCACTATTATTATATATAAGACTTTTTACATGTCACAATAGCTCTAACTTCAATTAAATTTATTAAAATCATCCCATACCAATTTAATTTCTCAACAGGTTGATCAATTTATTATGTACTGTATGTAAATTATAAAAAAATAAAGTAAACGCACAAAATAATTATATCCGCAAACATACTATCTTTTATTATCGTCAATAGATAAACATCATTACAAACTCAAAACTATATTATACATAAAAATAATTATATTTAAGAGAACTTATATTATATCAACTGCTTATAATAAATATATTAATTAATTACTTTTAATCTTATCTAGACATAACTTAATATATTTATTATTATAATACTCGTATATAGACAAGAGCCCTAATAGATAAGATCTTTTCTCCTTGAATTTTATACCTCTTTTCACCTTAGACTTAAGCCTCTGAGCAAGTGCCCCGGCATATCAAAATTCTTAACAATGCATAAACTGAAAATCAAATAATTTTTTTTATTATTCTTTCATTTACGGTATTCTTTTTTCCGCTCGGTTTAGAAATAAAACTTCTTCCCAAATACCACTAGAATTGAGTAATAATTCTAACACTTATGCTGACCATTTTAAGTTTTTGGATGTGAATTATTCTTGCAAAATGGATATTCAGTCCTCTTCTAGGTATGATGACCATTGAAAGAGTGAGGTGCAGTCGACAGCGATGCCATTGGAAGAAAGAGATAATTTGGAGAGAGATCTGCAGAGCTCTAAAGATGATGTGGAAGGTCTTGCTAATGGCGGCGGTGATGATTCCAGTTCAACATGTGATATTTCGGAGATTGTGCAGAAGAGAATTGAGCAACTGGAGAGTGAGGGGATTAATAAAAGAGCACAAAAGAAACTCAGGTCCACTATGAAGCCACTTGAATTGGTAGAAGAACTTGAGAAGAAGCTGGCTTCTACTGGTTTGCATTGGGAGGAGGGTGCAGCTGGTCAGCCAATGAAGCTTATGGTTGTTCGGAAATGGTCTACTGCCTTGGGGTACTTTGATATTGACGCTAGCAATGCCATTACCCGGACCATAGCCTCTCAAGCATTTAGGCGAGACCATGGTTCCCCACAAGTCCTGGCAGTTCATCTTAACTACATTGCAGTGGGAATGACAAAAGGCGTCATTGTTGTTGTCCCAAGTAGAAACTCTCCTTATAATTCTGACAACATGGACGCATAGGTAAGTTCACTTGTATTGCTTTATTGTTTGCGTCTTTGGTGTCCTTCTCAATCATTATTCTCTCTCTCTCTCTTATTATTGCCTTTAATAGAACACAGATAGATTAGAAAAATATGTGGAGGGTGTATTTAGAAATGCATTTCAGAGAATAATGACCTGCTATGCTCATTGAAACTGTCAATTAAGTCAATTCTAGGACTATTTGATGGGATTTTGACAAATATACATACTTTGGGGTTATTATGGCTTTAGAAAAATCCCCTAATGTTTCTGAAGCAGAGGACTCTTCATAACTCTTGCCCACTACAAAACTTCACTGCTACAGAAATCAAAATATTTGATGTTAGTGAACATTCATTTTGATGAAAGTTTCATTATGAAAATCATTGATTTGAAAACTTCAATCTTGTGCATTTAGATTACTTTTTTTAAAAAAAATATTTTTTTTATCATTAATGGTAGTCAATATCACCTACTGAAAGATGCTGTGTCTGTTCAGATTCTAATACTTGGTTTGCATGGGATAGATCTCATGCCCCGGTAACTTCCATGTGCTTCAATCAGCAAGGGGACTTGCTTTTGGCTGGTTATGGTGATGGCCACATAACTGTTTGGGATGTCCAGAGGGCATCAGGAGCAAAAGTTATAACTGGGGAGCATATGGCACCAGTGGTACATGCATTTTTCCTAGGCCAGGATTCTCAAGTTACTCGTCAATTTAAAGCTGTTATTGGTGATAGTAAAGGTCTGGTTCTTTTACGTGCTTTCTCAGTGGTTCCTTTGCTTAACAGGTTCACCATCAAAACACAAGTAAAACATTATTCTTTGTCAATGCATATCCACTTCTGGAATCTTGTAATCTCAGTTGGTTTATGGTCGAGGCGGGCAGTTTATAGTTGCTAAACTAATGATCTCTTGTTCTGATTGTAATAGTGTCTTCTTGATGGACAAAGAACAGGCACTGTACTATCTGCTTCGCCCCTTCTTTTTGATGATTCCATTAGTGGCGCTTTGCCATCATCACAGGGAAATGCTTCACTTTCATCCTGCAGCATTGGTAACATGATGGGAGGTGTAGTTGGGGCAGATGCAGGATGGAAGCTATTCAATGAGGGCTCTTCTATGGTTGAAGAAGGTGTGGTCATATTTGTCACCCATCAAACTGCTCTGGTTGTATGTAGTCCTCAAATGATTGTGCAAATTCCATGTCCCTTGTGTCTAAATTTGTTGATGCTTGCTTCTCTGTGGTGTTCTTTAGAATGTGTTGAAAACATGTCTTTATTACAGGTTAGGCTCATTCCCACTTTGGAAGTCTATGCACAACTTTCCAGGCCAGATGGACTCCAGGAGGGTTCCATGCCTTACACTCCATGGAAATGTACTACACCATCACGCAGTTCATCATCTGGCACGTTGTGACTGAATTTCTTAAATTTCAAGCAGGAAGCTGCCTGAAAAAATGAATTTGTTGCAGAAAATGGTACTGCAGATGTGGCAGAACGAGTTTCACTACTTGCAGTTGCATGGGATCGGAAAGTTCAAGTTGCCAAGTTGGTAAAATCAGAGCTGAAAGTATTTGGAACATGGTCTCTTGACAGTTCAGCCATAGGTGTGGATTGGTTGGATGCTCATGTATGTTTGTAGTTTGAACCGATGTGTATCATTCAAATTTGTTCAGTTCTAATTTTTTGAAGTTTGTGTCTTTATATTCTGTGTTATCCCTGTGCATGGGTTCATTTTCTCTACAAATTGAGGCTAACAAGGGTTTTGTGCTTGACCAGATGCTGGTAGTTCTCACATTGGCAGGACAGCTGTACTTGTTAGCGAAGGATGGTACTGTGATTCACCGGACTGGCTTTGCTGTTGATGGTTCTGGAGGAGATGATCTTGTTGCATATCACACTCATTTTATAAATATCTATGGGAATCCTGAGAAAGCCTATCACAACTCTTTAGCAGTAAGGGGAGCTTCTGTGTACATACTTGGGCCCATGCATCTTATTGTTTCCTGGCTTCTTCCTTGGTAGGAACGGATTAGGTTCTGCAGAGAGCAGGCGACTGGATGGGTGCCTTGAACATGGCAATGACACTTTATGATGGCCAAGCTTATGGTGTTATTGACCTTCCTAAATCTGTTGATGCTGTACAAGAAATCATAACGCCTTACCTGGTGGAATTGCTATTGTCATTTGCGGATGAAGTGTTTTCTTATATTTCAGTGGCTTTTTGCAATCAAATTGGAAAAGGAGAACTAGATGAGCAGAAGAGTGGTAGCCATTATGTGCACTCAGAAATTAAAGAACAATTCACTCATGTTGGTGGTGTTGCAGTAGAATTTTGTGTCCATATACGGCGAACTGACATCCTTTTTGATGAAATTTTCTCCAAGTTTGTGGCTGTTCAACATAGAGGCACCCTTGCAGCACCCACAGAAATCCATGCTTATTTGTGTACTGCAGACATGAGACTGAATTTTAACTAAATACTTTTGATTTTGTATTACATTTTTTAGTCATAATTTTTAATTCATAACTTTACCAGACGGAAAAGGCTTTCTGTTTCACCTTCAATGATACATTTTATATTGGCAATTGATAGGAGAATACTTATATAGGTCATGGAACTGTTCTGTCATTATGTTCATTTTGTTCTGCTTCAGTTTCACCTAATGATTGTATGATGTGCTATCATATAATTTTGGATTTCGATGCCATGTAATTATACTTTTGGGTGTTCATTAAACTACTCTTTGAATCATTCTTTTGTCTTGTCTTGCATTTTTAGATATGTTTTTGGAACTGCTGGAGCCATACATATTGAGAGATATGCTTGGATCCCTACCTCCCAAGTTAATGCTGCTTAAAGTTCAATGTTTATCCTTATTGATTGTTTGAATTAAAAAAAAAAAGTGAAAAATACCACTAACTAACTAATGCATTGTAATATGATTTCTCTTTTTCTGTTCCTCTTTCCCTCTTTTTAAGATTATGCAAGTTCTGGTAGGGCATTATAGCAGCAAAGGGTGGTTGCATTGAGTTGAACAATGTGTCCTTCAAATGGACATTTCTTCCTTGGATTTTAATCAGGTTTCTATTATTGTTTATGTATTCACTTGTGAATACTCATTGTAATTTCTTCTCGGTTGTCAGGCTATGCTGGGAGCATGGATTATATGGTGCCTTGGTGTATCTTTTTAATAAAGGATTGGATGATTTCAGAGCACCTTTAGAGGAGTTGTTAATAGTTTCATGAAGTACTGATAGAAAGAGTGCTGCTGCCCTTGGGTAAATGGCATTGACATGAGTAACAATGTTTTTATATGTTAAATGTGAAAAGTTTTTTGGTAGTATTTTTTACTTCTGAAGTTTTTATGTTGTCAAATAAGATATATTCTTAATATGACACTCATGCTTTCTTTTATTGAAGGATTTCATGTGCTAGGGTTAAGGGTTTTTACTGAGGAAATTTACCTATGGAAAATTATTATTTGTTAAGAGAATATATAATGAAGTAAAATAACTGGATTGCATTGTCATATTCACAACATGAAGTACATGAAACCTGTTGTTGAATGCCTCACTTTTTCAATTTTTATAATTTAGAACTATAGTATACTCATTTTAGTTGAATGGCTTGCCATTGAAATACCTAGTCCAATTTTACATTTAGAAGCCTAAGCAAAGCTGAAAATTTCTTGGGTTGGTTTGGCTTGTGTTTTAATCACTGTCGGTGGTGTAAACCTATATAGAATGAGAAACATCCCATTAACTTGTCAAAAATAAATTTTAAATTGTTCGGCTGACATTTGGCTTCATATTGTTTGTTGTTGAATCAGAGACATCACCTTTCCTACTGTTCTCATCAACACGTACAGGATGCTTGTTTATCTGAAGTACTGCTTTTCAGGTCTTGCCTTCCCACCAGGTATGCATTCCAGTCATTGTAGGCCTTTATTGAATTTAACTGTTACAAGATAACATTTTTGCAAATCTACTGGTGATATTGATAGCTATATAAATTTTTAATTAAACTTTTATGGCATGACAATAGTTATCATCTTGGTGTTTCTTTGAGAGATGTTATATGATGTCAAATTTAACTGTTGAGTGGTTTTTGCACTCTTGAATGATGTCAAATACTTGGTATTTTTACTACTACTGCCACTACTAATACCCACTTAGCCTACATAGGTTGTTAGAGAGTAATATAATATTTTAAGGAGAGATCAAAGACATTCTCGCGTTATATGGGTAGAAAATTATAATAAGTGAAAGTAAATTATCAAATGAAACAAAATTGTGCTCATTTAATATGCTTATCATAGCTGTACTTATGTCATCTAAACCCTATTAATTAAGATCCTGGCCTTTAGACAAAGTCTTATCCCAGCTGCCCAAAATAACAACAGAGTAAGAAAAGACAAATAACCCTGATTTTAGGACTGCTATAGCAGTATGAACAAACAAGACAAACCACAATTTTGTTTTATTTTCTTGAAACAACTTTTTATCCTGTGTCACTCTCCCAACACTAAAATCTATCAGAATTATTATTCTCCTAAGAATTTCCCTTTTCTTTGGCAATGTTATGGTTTATAATGCATGTAACATCCTATTTAAATAGTTATTCTAGCTACTCTTACCATGCTATCATCCTGAAAGAAATGTTGAAGTATTTGTCTTGATGATGGCTTTGGTGGGAGCTTGATTCCTGTGGCACATCTTTGTTGGCCATTCTACTTGGCACGTATTTGTTGAAAAAAGGTAACTTCACTGGCAAATGGTTTTGTTGCAATTAAATTCCAGTATCATAGAAGTGTTACCAATTACGTGAAGAACCTGGCTTCTTCACTGTTACATTTAAGACTTGAATATTTCTAAACATTTTTATTGGTCATAAAATGCTTTGATTGAAAATATGCAAGCCTCAGCCCCAACAGCATGGTTAACCTTGAGGATGTTGAAGTATTATTCTTCAAAATCACTGTGTTTCTTTCTTTAGCTGTTCTATTTTGCTGCATGGATTTTGAAACAATTATGAACTGTTTTTTCCCGTAGAATACATTATTTGATTTCTAACTTGATGAGTGCCATGTTTGCAGGGCACGGAGTTCTTCCTCCGACACGTTTGCCATCTCTTAGAACAGAACTTCTTCAGTTTTTATTAGAGAATTCCAGTGCCCTCAATTCACAAGTTGCCTCAGGCTTGTCATCAAAAGGAACGTACCTGAACCTGTATCATCTCTGATAATTAGATACTGAAGCTACTTTAGATGTTCTGAGGTTGGCTTTTCTGGATGATGAAAATCCAAAACTTGAATTCACTTCACATGATATTGCTAACGTAAGTATGGACACTGAGCAGGAAAATATTACTAGAAGTGAAAATAAGAATTTATTGATTCAAAATACTGTGTCAATAGAAGCCTGGCCTTCAAAGAGAGACATCGGAAACCTATTTGAATTCATTGCTTACCATGTTGCATGTAGAAAAGCTTATGTTTCAAGCAGAGTGCTGAGTCAGATTTTGGAGTACTTGACGTCAGAGAGCAATTTTCTTGTTTAAGAATTACAGATGCAATGTTCTTCAAAATTAATTTCTTCTTCTTCAGCCTTCTTGATATTTCCCATTTATCCTCTATGGACATTAGGAACTCACAATAGTAAAACTCACGATCATGGTTCTCTTGAATTAGTAAACTCCATTCATTCCCATTGCTCCCAGAAATTTCAGGTTTTTGGACTCTAGATTGTGCAGCTTCCAACACTTCCATTCTGAACTGAGGCAAAATCATCCTTTGTGTCATTGAGCGAAGGAATTCCACTTCATATTCAGCTCCTATTCTTCCCATTGAATAGTCTAGTTGCCTCATATGCACTTTACTAGAGGCTTCGGTAATGTTATCATTCTCAAAATCCTGAATCGACTTGTTCACATTTCCATCCCCATGAATCTTATCATCAAGAAGGACAATCTCCTTCTTAGCAGCACTTTCCTTGGCCTTTCCCAATTCCTTGTCATCACCCCAATAAACTTCAGTTCCATGATTGTTGTCTTCTATATCTTCATCATTCTCCTTCCCAAAAACCTCACTTATACTAGACATATGAGGAAGAAAATCTTGCTCTAGATGTTGTAATGTTTTCCCTCCTTGTGCAAGACACAATTCCAATGCATCTTCATTAGTAAAGGCTGCAACATTTTCTATTTTCTTTCCATTTTCTGTAAAACCCCCTGGAATTTGGGATCTCAGCTCCAAATCTTGAAATTGCCTTTTAGATTATGCCTCTTGAAACAATTTATCCCTCCTTTCTATTTGCTCTTCTAACAACTTATCTAATTTTTTTGCTTTTTTGAAACAACAGCTCCTCTAAGCTTTCTATTAGTCTTCTTTCAAAAATTTCTAGCATTCCCTTGAGATCCTTTTGTTCCCAAGATTGTACTTCCATGGTTTGATGCTCTGATTGTATTTTACTTTCAAGAAAATTTGAGAAAGAAAATTTGAGGAAAACAGTAAAAGAAAATCAAATCTGAGCAGGGATAAGGAATTGATACTGGAATTGGAAGAAAATCACAGAGAAAGGAAGAAGAAAAATTGTGAAAAGAAGAATAGAGAAGAAATTACAGAAATAGAAAGAAAATATTTTGTAGAGAAGGAAGAAAGATTGAGAGGAAAGAAAGATTTTTTTTTTTAATTTCAGATGTTTCTTGAATTTGACAAGACAGGTCTTGATTTTGAAACCCTAACAGGGCAGAAATTGGAAATAGGGAAATTGAGAAGAATTTGATAGAGGGGAAAAGAGAATAAGGCAGCTTGCAAGAGAGAAGAACGAGGGAGAGGAAGAAAATTTTCAAGAATTTCAAGAAACAAGTTTCTTGAAATGCTGGAAATAAGAAATTAAAGAAGGGAATAGAAGAAAGAACCAGAAAGTGACAGAAGAAGAAAGAATTTGATTTAAGAATTTCAATAAATAAAGAAAAAAGAAGAAGAAATTGAGTTGAAAAAGTGAAGAAATTTCAGGGAGAGAGGAAGAAGAAAAGAAGGAATAGAGGGAAAAAAGAGAAAAAGAGAGGAGCACAGAAAAACCTGAAATTCTAAAATTTTGGAAGACTCCCATGAATCTACGCAGAGTTGTGACTCCAATAGAAAATATTGGAAGCAAACCCCACTAAGATCAAGGCTCTGATATCATATTGTTACATAACAGCCTGCCAACTGAGTGAAACAGAGGAATAGGGAGAGAAAGAGAGAGAAATAGATGAGAAAACAAATAGATTGGATGAGAAAAGAAATAGATTGGATGAGAAGAGAAAAGAATATTCAAAGATGAGAGAAAAGTATTCTTGTTTATTGATTCTTGGAATAACCTATTCTAATACATATATACTCTATTTATACACTCGTAACTACTGTAACTGCTTTGACTTTCTCCTAAAAAAGCTGTAACATCTTTACAACTACTCAACTACCACACGCCACCCTCACTATTTTACTCCTTCCACATACAATTACAAACCCTACTCTCCTTACTAGTATCCATTACAGGAGTGCTTCTCAATCAGAAATTTTCTCGGATGCCTTCATTTCATTGGCCCTAATGTGATTTTCAGGTTTGTGGCTTCATTCACAATATCAAAAACTGTTAACAGTTAACACTTTTAAATCAAATCTCAAAATCTGATTATTTTGATTTCTTTTGTTTAACTTGTTTGTCAGTTACAAGTATGGGTCAGAATTGTTTTGTTAATCTACTTTTGTACTCTTGAAAGTAAGGGGAGGCATGCTTTCTGAAAAGTTGTTTTGTAACCATGTTTAATTTGTATGAGCCATTGAGAAACTTGTATCTTTAAATATGATTATGTAATAGCAGATGTAAGCACTCTTTGAACCAATTTTCTTGAGCAGAACTTCTTTCCTCTATTTTAGTTACTTTTCTCTGTTTAACTCCAACAATTGGTATCAATGTAAGAAAGTTCTTAGAGGGTTGTGTGCTTGAGAGAAAACAAGTAAGATTTTCAATTTTAGTTAGCCAAAGACCAAACACTTTTCCTTGTTTTTCCTCATGGCTATGAGTAGCATCTCTCTAGCCACACCTCCAATTTTTTCTGGAGAAAATTATCAGATTTGGGCAACTAAAATGAAGACTTATTTGAAAGTTTTTGACTTGTGGAATGCTGTGGAAATAGGTGAGGATCCTCCACCATTAAGAGCTAATCCTACATTGGCTCAAATCAAGAATCACAATGAAGAAAGCATGAAAAAATTTAAAGCTCTCACTTGCATTCAAATGGCAGTTTCAGATAGCATTTTCACTCGCATCATGGCTTGTGAAACAACAAAAGAAGCATGGGATAAGCTAAAAGAAGAATTTCAAGGCAGTGAAAGAACAATCCAGATGCGTGTGCTCAACTTAAGAAGAGAATTTGAGAATTTGAAGATGAAGGATTCAGATACGGTTCAAGAGTTCACTGATAGACTTTTGAAGGTTGTGAATCAAATCAGAATGCTTGGTGAGGAGTTGACCGATAAAAGAGTGGTTGAAAAAGTACTTGTGAGCTTGCCAGAGAAATTTGAGTCGAAAATTTCTTCTCTTGAAGACTCAAGAGACCTCTGAAAGCTTCCATTAACAGAGCTTGTCAATGCCTTGCAAGCAACTGAGCAAAGAAGATTTATCAGACAAGAAGACTCTGCTGAGGGAGCATTTCAAGCAAAACACAATGACAAACCCAAATCTGATGGTGGAAGAAAGAACCAAAAGGGAAAGGGCAAGAAAGATGGTGAAAGCAGCAGGTGCAAAAATAAGAAAAAATTTACTACCTTTCCACATTGCAAGAAAACTACTCATGCTAAGAAGTTTTGCTGGTATCATCCTAATGTGCAATGTAAAAGTTGCAAGAAATATGGACATGCTGATAAAGTGTGTAAAGCTCATCCTCAACAGCAAGAAGGACAACAGGCACAAATGGCAGAAAGTCAAACTCAGCAGGAGGAGCAATTATTTGTTGCTTCCTGCAACTCAGCTTGTATTGATGCAGACTCTTGGCTAGTTGATAGTGGCTGTACTCATCATATGTCCTTTGATGAAAGCTTATTTAAAGAGCTTGATGAAAATTACACTTCAAAAGTCAGAGTTGGGAATGGTGAGTTTGTGGAGGTGAAAAGGAAAGGAGTCATTTCAATTCAGACTTCATCAGGTACAAAACTGATCTCTGATGTTCTTTGGGTGCCTAAAATCAATCAAAATTTGTTGAGTGTGCCTCAAATGCTTGAAAAAGGATACTCCTTGATTTTCTAAGATAAATCCCGCACAATCATTGATCCTAATGGTACTAAGCTTTGCTCATTAAAGATGAGAGGTAAAAGCTTCACTTTAAACTTTGATCAATCAAATATACATGCCATGTCTTCTGTCAATGATGTTTCTGCCTTATGGCTTAGAAGATTGGGTCATTTTAATTACACTTCACTTGAATATATGTCTACACATGATCGAGCAACAAATTTACCAACTTTGAAATCTAGTAGTGTTGTATGTAAAGTTTGTCGATATGGAAAGCAAAATAAGCTTCCATTTTCTGCAAATCAAGCATGGCGAGCTTCTAGCAAACTGGAACTCATTCATTCGGTTGTTTGTGGTCCCATGAAGACTCCCTCATTAAATGGGAGCAGATATTTTGTGGTGTTTATTGATGATTTCACCAGATTTTGTTGGGTTTACTTTCTTAAGCATAAATCTGAAGTTTTTGCTGTGTTTCAAAGATTCAAGTCTTTGGTAGAAAATCAAATTGAATCCAAGATCAAGATGTTTCGTTCTGATAATGGCACGGAGTATACTTCTTCAAAATTCTCTCAATTTCTTCAAATGGCTGGGATTCATCATCAATTTTCAGCTCCTTATACTCCTCAACAAAATGGAGTATGTGAAAGGATGAATAGAACAGTCTTGGCTATGGCAAGATGTCTATTATTTGAGAAGAATATTCCCAAAAATTTTTGGGCTGAAGCAGTCAATACTTCAGTCTATTTGTTAAACAGACTTCCAACGAAAGCTCTTGAGAACAAAACTCCATACGAAGCCTAGCACGGTGTGAAACCATCACTTGATCATCTCAAAGTCTTTGGTTGCATTTGTTATTTCCATGTTCCACATGCAAAAAGAGATAAGCTAGATCAAAGATCAATTGCTGGTATTTTTCTGGGATACAACAGCTATTCAAAAGCTTATAGAATCTTTGATATGAGATCAAAGAAAGTTGTGATTGCAAGAGATGTAAAGTTTGATGAGGAAGCTGTATGGGATTAGCAAGCTAATTGTGATGATGTTCACAAATACAATTTTCTTGAAGAAAATATATCCCATGAACAAGATGCAATTGAAGCAGAAGATGAAGTTCCAGGGAGGGGGTATAAGCCTCTTGCTGATTTCTATGGTGAATGAAATCTTACGGTTCTTGAACTTGAGAACTTCAAGCAAGCAACAATTGATGAAGGGAGGAAAAATGCTATGGTTGAAGAACTGAAAATGATAGAAAAGAATGGGACTTGGGAGCTGGTTCAAAGGCCTGAAAACAAGAATGTTATTGGAGTGAAATGGGTCTACAGAACAAAATTAAATCCAGATGGCTCTGTGAACAAACTGAAGGCTAGACTTGTTGTCAAGGGATATTCTCAGCAATTTGGAGTTGATTATAGTGACACCTTTGCTCCAGTAGCTAGGTTGGACACTATAAGGCTATTGATTGCTCTTGTAGCTCAAAACAATTGGAAGATTTCTCAATTGGATGTCAAATCTGCTTTTCTTAATGGTAACTTGGCTGAAGAAATTTATGTTGAGCAACCTGAAGGTTTCACAATAGAGGGCAATGAAGACAAGGTGTTTTTACTCAAGAAAGCCTTATATGACTTGAAGCAAGCTCCAAGAGCTTGATACAGCAAGATTGATAGTCATCTGCATCAAATTGGCTTTGTTAAAAGCTCTAGTGAAGCTACTCTCTAAGTGAAGCAAAAAGGTTGTGATATTCTGATTATTTCTCTATATGTTGATGATCTTTTAATCACTGGAAGCAATTCACATATGATTCAAGAGTTCAAGTCAGAAATGTTAGCTACTTTTGAGATGACAGATCTTGGAGAAATGTCTTATTTTCTTGGAATGGAAATTTCTCAATCTAAGAAAGGAATTTTCATTTGTCAAAGAAAATATGCAGTTGAAATCCTTAAAAGATTTGGTATGGAAAACTCTAAACCTGTTGGCACTCCATTATGTCAAAGTTTGAAATTGTGTAAAGATGATAAGTCAGACAAGGTTGATGTTGGGATTTATAGAAGCTTGATTGGTTGTCTCCTCTATTTAACAGCAACTAGACCAGACTTGATGTTTGCTGCAAGTCTACTTTCAAGATTTATGAATTCTCCAAGTGTCACTCACTTTCAAGCAGCAAAAAGAGTTCTAAGGTACTTAAGAGGTAGCTTGGATCATGGAATAATGTTCAAAAAAGTTGAGAAAATGGAGCTGATTGGCTACACAGATAGTGGTTGGGCAGGTTCCATTGATGACATGAGAAGTACCCATGGTTTTTTCTTTACAATCGGGTCTGGTATGTTTTGCTGGAACTCAAAAAAGCAAGGAATAGTAGCTCAATCAACAGCTGAGGCTGAGTATATTGCAGCTTCAGCTGCAGTAAATCAAGCTATTTGGCTGAGAAAAAACCTTGAAGATTTGAAGATGAAACAAAGTGAAGCAACCAAGATCTTTTGTGACAACAAGAGTGTAGTTGCCATATCTAAAAATCCAGTCTTTCATGGGAAAACAAAGCACATAAAGATCAAGTATCACTTTGTTCGTGAGGCTGAAATTGAGAATGAAGTCTGTCTTATCCATTGCAACTCAGAAATGCAGCTTGCTGACATTCGAACCAAGGCTTTGCCCATGGCTAGATTTGATTACTTGAAGAATCTTATAGGGATTTGCTGTAAAAGTGTTAAGGAGGAGTGTTGACAGTTAACACTTTTAAATCAAATCTCAAAATCTGATTATTTTGATTTCTTTTGTTTAACTTGTTTGTTAGTTACAAGTATGGGTCAAAATTGTCTTGTTAATCTACTTTTGTACTCTTGAAAGTAAGGGGAGGCATGCTTTCTGAAAAGTTATTTTGTAACCATGCTTAATTGGTATGAGCCATTGAGAAACTTGCATCTTTAAATATGATTATGTAATAGCAGATGTAAGCACTCTTTGAACCAATTTTCTTGAGCAAAACTTCTTTCCTCTGTTTTAGTTACTTTCCTCTGCTTACCTCCAACAGAAACCAGCATATTGCTGCATTGGAAAGCTATATGAAAGATGTGGATGAACCAATTCATACCTTCTCCTATATCAACAATACATTAAGGCAGCTAAGTGGCATTGAATGCAATTCTTTTCAATCATTTGTCATGTCTCAGATTCCAGAGTTGGTTGTATTGAGCAGGTGATACTTTTCATTAATTCTGAGATCAGTCTTTATTCTAGTTGTTGAATATTCTGCAAGATTTTTTTTCTCTTTGCGAATTCTCTTCTCTAATCAGTCAAATGATCTTTCACAGAGAAGGCACATTCTTGTTGTTCATTGATCATGTTAATAACAACAGTTTACACATCCTCTCTCAATTACAGTCTCATCCAAAAAGCCTTTTTCTACATTTGAAGACAGTTATCGTGGTTCACTTGTCTGGAACTCTCAACTTTTCATATTTAAAAAGGATGATATTTTAGATGCTTCTAGTGGAAAAAGAGTGAAAGATCATTTGAAAGGACTTGAGGCTTGCTTGGAAAGAATCTCGGATTTTCCAAAGTTCATAGTGAATAACCCTGTACATGTGGCTGATGATATGATAGAGCTTTATATGGAGGTGAGTACATTTATTATTGGCAAATGATCAAGTCATATTCCAACAATGCCTCCCTCCCCAAAATAAAAACACGCACACACACACACATCAAAAGAAAAAAAAAAGTTGTTTATTTAGTCTTCATGCTGCTGTTCATTTTGCACTGCAAAAACATGAAAAAAGCAAAAATGCAAATAATAAGCTAAGCTGTTAAAAGTGGAGAAAAGAAATGTTGTGTTGGATTCATGATTAAGGTCTTGCTTAGTCTGTCTTCTCCCCATGGGCATGAAGCTTGAATTGGATATTCTTATTTTCATGTGTGTGCTCTTTTTTATTTATTTATTTTTTTCTGAGAAACATTTGTGATTGATTGATTTCTGTTGTTCTTAATATCAGTGGACACTGCAAACATTGTCTCATGTCTTTCATCCCTTACAGGTATCATATTCTAATATTTTGTGTTTTACTTTTGCAGTTATTATGTCAGTATGAGCGTGATTCAGTTCTCAAATTCCTAGAAACTTTTGATAGCTATTGGGTAGAACACTGTTTACGCTTGTGCCAGGAATATGGCATAACTAATGCAGCTGCATTTTTGTTGGAGAGTGTTGGTGACATCGGGAGTGCTCTTTTTCTAACACTTTCTGCCCTTAATGATAAATTTGCTGAGCTTGATACAGCTGTGGGAAGTGGCTACAACTTTAAGTGGTTCTGCTGGCATTGATTATTACAGCAGTGTTTTAAAAATGAAAGAGGTCTGCAGATATGAACTGTCTATGATTAAGCTTTGTTGTCCGTCTTTCCCATCATGTTGTTGTTGTTGATACCTTATTTTGTTGTTGGACAACTTATGCAAATTTCAATTTTTGCTGGTTGATGAAATACACAGTATATTGAACTCCTGTATTGGATTGTGTCAGCGAAACACCCCCCCCGTTTGCAACCTGAGGAATCAGAGACACTATGGTTCAGATTACTTGACTCGTAAGTTCAATACAGTCCATTGATTTCATTTATAGCACAGCGTGAATGCTAACAGGTTATGCAATATTTGAATATAGCTATTTATCTCATGTAATAACTAGAGCAAAATAATTGAATTTTCTAATGCTGCCAATTTTTACACCCTATACAGGTTTTGTGAGCCTTTGATGGATTCATATGCTGATGAAGGGGTATTGGAGGAAAGTAACGTTGGAATGAGAGCTGATACATTGGATGAACAGGATAATGACGAGGCCATAATCAAGTGGAAAATCTCCAGGTTTCACAAAGGTGCCCATATTTTGAGGAAATTGTTCACTCTGTTCATCAAAGAGATTGTTGAAGGAATGATAGGATGTGTTCACCTTCCTACTATCATGTCAAAACTCCTCTCTGATAATGGTAGCCCGGAATTTGGTGATTTTAAAATTACGATATTGGGGATGCTTGGAACATATTGCTTTGAGAGGATAATTCTGGTATTTTTTGCTGACATGTGTTTTAGTCACTGGGTTTTGCTTTATGTATCCATGTTAGAAATCCATTCCTTTTTACCGTTTTTTTGTGCTTATAGTAGAGAGAGATTTCTTTCTTGCACGTTTTCGATTGCAAACCAGTAATTATTGATTCAAATTATTTTCTTTGATACTTTAGGATACTGCCAAGTCCTTGATAGAAGATGATATGTTCTATACCATGAGTTTACTCAAGAAGGGGGCATCTCATGGGTATGCCCTCCGGAGTCTTATATGTTGTATATGCAACTGCCTTCTCACCAAGGGTTCCCCCAGTTTCCAAATTCAAGTTTTCAGTTTTGGCCATGCAACCCATCTTCAATGTGAACTACCTGAAAGTGACTCCTCAAGTAAAGGTTCCTTGGCTGGATGCCCTGTTTGTATGCCTAAGAAGAATACTCAAGAGGCATAGAAGTAAGTCAATCCTTCATGAGAAAGGTTCAGTAAAGAAGGTTTCATCTAGATCCAAACGAGCCCAAGGAACTAGCTTCTTACATCTGCATGAAGATTCATTAGACAATTCACAGCAAATATCACGGGTAAATCGGTCCTTTGCTTATTACCAGTAGTTATCATACATCTAGAGGGGCAATGGCAATTAATCAAAATTGAATTTGGATGCTGCAGTTTGAAATCTTGACAAATCTTCAAAAGGACGAGAGATTAGTCCAGATAGAGAACATACCTCAGTTGAAGCTTGCCCCACCAGCTGTTTATCATGAAAAGGTAAAGAAAAGGACCTGAGCTTTTGACAGGAGAGAGTAGCAGCGTTATTGCAAAAATTGAAGCAAAAGGAAGCCACTCAGGGAGCTGACAGTGACAGGATCATCTATTCGGTTCCCATTAAAATAAAGTATTTTTGGTGAGATTCATGACTACAACCTCAAGTTATTTATCATTTTTTCCCATTTTTAACTCATGGATGAAGCTGATGAATTTTGTTGACCCAAGATACAATGATTTATTGTGATGGGGCGTCTGATTCAGCCCCTTATAAGCTCATGTATTAAATGCTTTTATGCCGAACAATTTATTTACAATTTTAATAATGTACTTTTAATTTGTTAAATAATTTTATAATATATTATGTATAAATTTTTATAATAGAATAAATATTAAAAATTTAACAAAATTAAATGAAAATTTAGAAAAACTTAAAATTATAATTAATATTAATAAAATATTACATATTTTATTAAAAATTAATTTTTAAATAACAAAACAATTAAATGCGATGTAAACATTTTAACAACTTCGATTTAAATATTATAGAATTTTGATAATTTATGTTAATATTTTAATTTTAATGATTTTAATTAAGATAATTTCAATATATAAAAAACTTTGATCAGATCCTATTTCATAAATTTTTAAATCACATAACAGTGGTAAAATGTGTTAATTGAAATTTAGAATTTAAAATTATTATTACTTATTTAAAATAAATTATTAAAAAATTTGGAAATAATTATTAAAAATTTAAATTAATATAATAATGGTACGTATTTACCATCTTCAATACCATGAAAAGAATCAGGTGGTAGAGTACAGCCATTGGCCATAAAAAATCAAACCGATAGGACCCAACCAGGTTCGAAACGGTGACCTTTTGATTTGTATTCAAGTGTTCTACCACTGAGCTATGGACCGAAGACGTCATTTCATTTTAGTCGTTTATCTTTGTCAATGTTAACAACATTCAAGAGCACATAACATAGCCCCAGAAAGAAAGGATCGGTGTATACAAATCAACGTGAACATCAGCTCAAAATTCAATTTTACCGTGGAAATAAAAAAAATAGAATTCCATGCCTTCTGCTTTGTAATTATAATTATGTCGGCTAAATTGGTAAATTCAGGCTGCAGCTGCAGGTTGAGGTTGAAAACATGAAAAACGACATGGCTTTGGCATCCCACCAAATAAGGGAAGATGTTAACTGCGCAGTTGAGACTCGGTTGGCCTTGTTCTGTTTCATTTTCATTCTCTTCAATCAGGCGGTTATTTCCACGCCCCCTTCCCTCGTTTCCTTCGCCTCTGTTTCTCCCCTTATACTCTTGTTCATTTCTGCCTGTTTCCCTCACTTTCGCTTTGCTTTCTCAGCTCTTTCTTACTCTGAGAAAGCACAATGGCTTCTGCTTTCTCTGCCACCAAGTTCACTCAGCCTTTGCCTCTCAATACCTCCACCTCCAGATCTCACGGAAAGCAATCTGTTTTCGATCCTCTCAAAAGTTCCACTTCTTTCCTAGGATCTACTCGCAAACTTCGCTTCACTTCTTTTCCCAAATTGAATCAACCCAATTCCCACCGTCCATCACTTGTTGTTGCCGTTTCTGAAGCCGTTAAGGAAAAGAAGCTCAAATCAACCTCCAATCTGGTAATCTATTTCTCATATCTCTCCTTCCTTTATTTCAGTTTACGCTCTATTGGGATTATTGTTTTTCTTTCTAATGCTTTTTTTTTTTTTTTTAAATTTCGTTTGTGCTTTATAGTTTGGAGTGTTTGTTAGCATGGAGGAACCGAGAAAGAGGACAATTTTACCCCATTAAGCTTAATACAAAACACCTGCTGTGTGTGCTTTAATTTCTCTTATTTTATGATTAAAAGGACCAAAGTTTCAACATTTAATTTTTCAGTGTTTGTCTTCTTTTTGCAAATGCAGTAACTATACTTCCCTTGTCTTCACTAATGTTTCTGGATGGCTGTAATTCTGTAATAAGCTTTGATATGTGCCTATGTACTACTTGACGTCTGAATTCGAGAAACTCCGTTTAAGGTACTATTTAATGATCCAAAGAGATAACGAACTTTGTTTTTTCACTTATTTACTTGTTTCTGTATTTAGTTGATCACAAAAGAAGAAGGCTTGGAGCTATATGAGGATATGGTGTTGGGCAGAGCCTTTGAGGACATGTGTGCCCAGATGTATTACAGGGGAAAAATGTTTGGTTTTGTTCATCTCTATAACGGTCAAGAGGCTGTGTCAACTGGGTTCATCAAGCTTTTGAAGAAGGAGGATTATGTTGTTAGCACTTATCGGGATCACGTGCATGCATTGAGTAAGGGCGTCCCTGCTCGTGCTGTAATGAGTGAGCTCTTTGGCAAGACCACCGGGTGTTGTCGAGGCCAAGGTGGATCTATGCACATGTTTTCGAAAGAGCACAATTTGCTTGGTGGTTTTGCGTTTATTGGTGAGGGAATTCCAGTAGCAACTGGTGCAGCTTTTACCTCTAAGTATAAAAGGGAGGTTTTGAAGGAGGGAGATAGCGAGGATGTGACATTGGCGTTTTTTGGAGATGGAACTTGTAATAATGGACAATTCTTTGAGTGTTTGAACCTGGCGGCATTGTGGAAATTGCCCATTGTGTTTGTTGTGGAGAATAACTTGTGGGCAATTGGAATGTCACACCTGAGGGCAACTTCGGATCCAGAGATTTGGAAGAAGGGTCCAGCATTTGGAATGCCTGGTGTTCATGTTGATGGAATGGATGTTTTGAAAGTTAGGGAGGTGGCCAAGGCGGCAATTGGAAGGGCTAGGAGGGGAGAAGGACCAACATTGGTGGAATGTGAGACTTACAGGTTTAGAGGACACTCATTAGCTGATCCGGATGAGCTTCGTGACCCTGGTAAGCATCAAAATTAGTTCTTTTAAATTCAGTATCTACTTTTCTTCTTGTTTATTGATTAACCTGTTGGAATTTCATTCTTTTTGTTTTGTGATTTAGCTTTTACCTGTGCAACTTTAGCTGATGGTATACTTTAATGGCAGCCCCAGCATGCCCATGGCCCCTCTTATTGTCCTTGTTGACATCCACCATTTTGTATAAAATTTTGGGTTCACTTTCGTTTGAAGTTTCATTTGACACATTTGATTGAGATGCACCTATATAATTGAAAAGGTGAATTGGTTTTATTTTTCCAATAGATAGGTTTCCAGAGGCTTATTTGAGTCAAATTTGGCACATTAAGTGTCATTATGATTTGGTTAGCATACACATTTACATTTCCAGAATCCAGATGGGAGTTCAAGCATTACTTTTTGTCATGCTCATTTTTTTTCCCTCTTCTTTCTCCTTTTCTGGGGTGCTTAGGATTGACTCCGCCAGAATACTTGAAATATCAGCAATTCATTAAAATGTTGATGTGACATCCTTTTTATCAGAATTTATTTACTGTTTTTCTTTTTCTTTTTCTTTTTTCTTAAAACTCTGAAGCCACATTTTATCCTGCACTAATTATGGTACTATGACCAAAATTAAGTTACCATGAAAAGTCTCTGGTGATTCTCAGAGACACCACATAACCTCACAAAGATTTGCATATCTAGATCAGAATAGAGCATCATTAAAATGGTTGGACAAAGTACAGGAGACCTTATATTATTTCTATTTCTGTATTTTGTATTTTAGTCATTATCCAGTAACTTCATAATGTTTTCTCCTCAATCTTTTGGTTTCTTTTGGCAGCTGAAAAGGCTCACTATGCTGCTAGAGATCCCATAATATCCTTGAAGAAATATATAATTGAGAAAAGCCTAGCCAGTGAAGCAGAGTTGAAGGTCATTGAGAAAAAGATAGATGAAGTGGTTGAGGATGCTGTTGAGTTTGCAAATGAGAGCCCTCTTCCACCTCGCAGCCAGCTACTAGAGAATGTTTTTGCAGATCCAAAAGGCTTTGGAATTGGACCTGATGGGCGGTACAGATGCGAAGATCCCAAATTCACCGAGGGCACTGCTCATGTCTAGCTTTATGGGAGTTGGGACATTCATCAACTCTGCATGTTGTGGCTTTTGATTAGTCTGCATGAGGTTTATACTAGATATTCTTGTGCCCTTAACTTAAATGTAATGCTTTGTCTTGTGTAAGCAAGATTAAGGATTTCTTGTTTAGGTTGCTTTTCTACTTAAATTTTGGTTTTTCTTTCCTCTAATTATCCTTTTTTATTGGACTATTGTTTGGAATGGAAATCCCAAATGCTTCACATTCCTCACACCCCATTTGGAAAAAGAAACAATCTTATTCTTATTTTAGAATATTTTATTATAGAATTCTGGTGTTTGAAATATATTATTAAGTAATAGAATTTATTTGATGTGATTGAAAACTCAAAATTAATGTATTTATTTTAATCTTTTTATTTGTGAAGGGTGAAATTTGTTTTAAACAAGAGTGTCTTGAACTTTTCATTGTGAATTTCATCAAGTTATATTATTTTTTTTTATAAAATTTCGTCATTATAATTTATTCTTTAAATTAAAAAATTATTTGACTATCATGTAATTAGAATTGATTAAATTAATTATAATTTGGAAAATTCTTTGATTGGAGGTGAATTAAAGTTTTTTCCATTCTTTCTATGAATAGATAATAGAAACTTTTGCATTTCTCAGCAATTTTCTATTTTGTGTTAGCTAGCTATCTATTTGTTATTTCTTTCGATCATGTAAATAGGATTGCGAATCAGCTTGTCCATGCTTTAGTAAAAAGCGGTTTTTTTCTTGTAGGGGAAACAGTTTGGATAGGCAAGCCTGCATCGATTCTTTCTTTTGCTACTCTGAACGTACACTCCCTTTTTGAGCTATGAAGATATGTTTATTCTTAAAAAAAAAAATATCAGAGGCCCTAAAGTGATCCATCTCTCTTTTTTAAGATACAGCCCTGGAGAAAGGCTCATTGGTTTGGGTGGTCCATCTCTAGCAGCACATGATTGACAATTTGTTAAGGAAAAAAACATATTTGATACTCTCAATACAATACAATACAATACAACACAATGCATATTTAGGAAGATTCAATTATTTGAGTATTTGATGTATCATTTTCATGTCCATCAAATATATTTAATAATTTATCTGATTAAAAATAAATAAACACATACTCCAAATTCCAAAACAAAAACGATAGTAATGGACAATATTATACTGCAAGATTCTTCCAAATTTGTACAAGCAAAATTCCCTATTGGCCTCATAATCTAAGCATTTTTTTACACTGAAAGTTAAAAAAGTATAAAGATCAAACAAAATCAAGAAACAGCAGAGAACAAGCCAAAGTTTTTAAAATTTGAGGTAAAGGAAATAATATGTATCAAAAGCAAAAAATAAAAGAATATGCAACAATATCCTAGCATGCTAGCACAGGACTCAAGGGAACCATAGGAAGATGACAGCGCCTGATTTTTGAAAATGAAGACCATTTTGGAATTACAACTTAAGAGCAGCTATTGCTTCAGGTTTAAAATCAACCCTTAGACCCAACACTCGTCTAACCTCAGCAGGAGTTAACCTCCAGGTCATAGGTCCCGAGTTTTCACCCCAGAAATCTAGAATTTCAGATACCTTCTCTAAGTTCAGGATGGTTGCCATTTGAGTGAGTCGAGCAAACTTGTCTCTAACAGTCCTCTGAGTCATGCTCGAGAAATGGCTTACCAAAGCCCTTATATCTCTGTCAAGCTGAAGGCCTCCAAGCTGACTAAACCTTTTCTGCATCATTATCACTTCAAGCCTCTTCACAATGAAGTCAATGACCAAATGTACAAATGAATCATAGTTGTTTGTGGTCATTAGTGGTTGAAGCCACGACACATTTGTCTCAACAGAATGTAGAAGCCTCTGGACCCATGGGTCATTCACCTCATTATCTGCATATTCTGCCTCAGATAACTCATAGCTAATGGTTGCTACACTATCTAACACCGGACGGATTCGAGGTGTTACATTTACCACAAGTTGTTCCATGCCGGCATTCAGGGCTTGCTTGAAGGTATTGCTCATATCACCCAACTCTGACAAGCAAGATTTTGCCTTTTCTCTATCTGCTGGTGCAGGAAACACCTACAGAAATTTATTACGATCTGTTAAATGCCTAAAGATTAAAATGTTTTTGACAATCAATCAGAAAACCAAACATGCAAATGAGTACAAAGGATTACAAAAATAAAAATCAACAAAGAACTAAGTTCTGAAAGAGCTTTCATAAACATTGTCAAATCCAAAGGAAGAATCTCGAAATGATTGTCAGGCTAGCCAAAACAACCTTTAACTGTCTCTGTTAGGATCAAAAAGTGGAGTTGAAGAAACAAGCTAATTTATCATTTGTAGCCCATGAAAGATGGAATGTATTAAACACAAAAGGTGAACCACTGACAATCACCAATGTCACTTCTGATGAGAACCATACTCACAGCACATCCAGTATTGTGCCCTTCAACACATTCTACCAAACATTCCAACGGTTTAGCAAATTCCAATATGTTTAGGAGAACAACTGTGAGAAAAAGAGTGTTCAAAGTCTTGGAAAGTTATGGACTACAAGCGCCGAATCAATCTATTTTTATACAATATCGAGCTCAACCCTCTAATAGTACGGCTTGAGGAGACCCATAACTAAGTAATTCCTTCTACAAAAAAAGACAAGGACAATAACAGAAACCTTATGCAAACTCAACTTTAGGCATGAAGTTTTAGCTAAATCCCAACCTAAACTAGTAAGGAGATGGCACACTCAATCTACCCACACTCAGATTCCCTTCCCAGCTCGCAGCACTACCAACCAACCTAGCAAGTTTTTTCAGGAAAATGAAGCCACCATTTTCCATGATAAGCTTATAAAAAGAACCCTACGCTTATGGCTCAAGCATTCCTTTAGCAAAGTCATTATAGATTCAGCAACCACAAAGGTTAAGATATTCAAATACATAGCTATTCTTAAAAAGCAAAAAATAGATTTACATAAAACACCCATAGGAGAATTAGAAATGCATATGAATATGCAAATAGTCATGCTTTTTTATGATTGCATGCAAGTAACATTACCACATAACAAACTTAATATACCTTTCCATGCCACTAACAGTAAACTGACAGCAACAGCAAGTAAACAACTAAGACAATGAACAGACTAATATCACTAAATTAAGAATTATCACTCACCTCTGCGCACTGCTCTTCAATCTCATGTTTTAGCTTCACTACATACTCACTGCTCACATCCATGTTATTCAATGCAGTTGCAATCTCTGTCCCAGTCTTGTGAACACCAACACCACCCAAAAACAGCTTTGCACCAAGGTTTGGTTCTCTCATTTTCTGTTGCAAAGCTTCATTGTATTCATTACTCAACAAACTACTAGCACCACTCAAGACTGCAATTACAGAGCTAATTTTTGATGTGGATATTGCCCTTCTGAAGCAACTCTGCAAAACATAAAACACATCGTCTACCATAGAAGTGGTAAGGCTATCAGGTACATGCTCATCTATCATAATAGCTTTCCTCACATTTTCAACCATAAAGAATCCCTCCAAAATCACATAAAACCCGGTAATATCTTGAACTACTTTGCTAAAACTCCCACTCCTAAACGACTTGGTGGCTCGTGGCACTAGCTCTGGATCCACAGAACTCAACCCTTTGATCTTCGAAACCATAAATTCAGTGTAATCCTCACCTAATTGCATCAGTGACAGTATCTCTTCTAAATACAACTCAACCTCTCTCGGGTCAGGCCCTTCTGGCGCTCCAACGGCAAGCAAATTCTTGTTTTGGACATTAATCTCAGAAGATAATTTAGCCAATTTCCTAAACTCCATATATTTCTTCAAAATCAAAGAACCCCTCGAATCACACTCCTCTTGCAATTCACAAATGGCATAAACAATTGCATCCTCCCCACAAAGACTCCTCAAGATTTCATCGTTTTCCTCTATAGCCAGCACAATGTCTTTAAAAAAATTTGTTAAGCACCCAACAAAATTAACCTGATTCTGATTATGACTCTGCTCCATCAACTCCACCAAATGCTCAAATTCAAGCCTGGATCTCATGGAGATAACTTTTTTCAAGTACCCCACATACAACTGCAACCCTTCCTCCTCCAGTCCTAAAGGCGAATACAACCTAATAAACCGTAAGATCGTTGGATGATCCCGCTGATCCACTGCAGCTGAAAGCCGCTTCCTCACTATTCCTTCGAGCTGTTTCTTCGATGCTAGCAACTGATCTCTATGGTCCGATCCGGAATCCTTATATTTGGCATCAATCTGCAGAAATGTCTGCACATACTTCGCGGCCGCCTCGTAATCCTCAGCTTCTAGAGCATTTTTCACTTCCTCGATACAATTCCCTCTTTCCACAATCGCATCAATGCGTAGAAGCGTGGTGTTAACCCGCGATTGGGCAACGTCAAGCTCCCGAACCTTGGCGCTGACATGGTCGGCGAGGTCACATGTAGAGCGGACGTTGGAAAGCATGTGGTCGGAATCCGCCTTGACGATGTCGAGCACCTCCGCGGATTTCTGAAGGTGGAGGAGGTGCTTGTCGAGATCCGAGCGTTGGGCGAGGAGGTTGTCAAGGTCGAGATCGAGAGCCCGTTGGTAAGCGATGCACTCATGGAGAAGGCGCGTCATGGCTCCGACGTCGGTTAGTTTGCGCAAGTGATCCAGAGCCTTCGGCGTGCCAAACGTCATAGAAGAGGAAAGAGTGGGTGAAGATACTGTGGATTCGTCTTCTTCTTGAAATTTATGGACTGATCCGTTGGGAGTTGACGGCATTTTCAGTTTTCTGTTTTTCACCGGTGACACTCTGCATGCAAATCAGTAGAGATCTCTGGGCCTGCGAGGAAGCAGAAGATTGGCGCTTTGACCCGATGGATACTCACCCGTCTTTATATCCGTCCGACCCATTTACCATATTGGGACTCACTATTAAGTGCCCCGAACAACAAAATCCACAGATCAATTTATTTTTTTAGTAACAATAAGTTTATTCTGTTATAAATTATTTCTTATCGGCTGAGTTTACCGATAACTTCATTAATTATTTTTTAATTTAAAATAATTTAATTTTAAAATTTTATTTTATTTATAAAATAATCTAAGTATAATATTCTAGTGATCCACATAATTTTAAGATCATATTAAGATCAAATTAAATTTTTATATAACCTAAATTATTATGATAGTTGAAACAAGGGTCACTCTGATACTAGTTATAACATCTCTATTATCATATAACTTTCAGTCCTAGATATTAAATCCAAAATAATTAACTCACGTTTTATTCTTTTGTCAAATATATTATTTCAGTATAAATTTTATTAAAAAAAAATTTATAATATCCTAAATTTTTAAAATATTATATGACATACCTTAATTTTTTACAAATATCTCATACTAGATAAATTATCATGTCAGACCAAAAGTATCCTAATTCTACACTTATAATAGTTTATATATATTATAAAACATTTACCTAAGTTGAGGTATATAATAAAACGTTTCAAAGTTTAAGGTGTTATAAAATTTTTAATAAAATTTAAAGGTGAATTTATATGTTCTACTTTTTATTAGATAATTTCACTAAATAGTGAGGGTATTATAATAATAAAATTTTACTTAATTAGCAAAATTATTTATACGTCTAGTTTTATATATAAATCATTGCTAAAAGGCCTAAGTCCTAATAGTCCTAATGCGGAAAGCCTAATAATCTAATCCAAAAATTATACATAAATCTTTACAATAATATCAAATAAATAGAATGAATATTTTAGCCGTGTAGGTATTTTCCTTTAGTATTCTCCGCAGATGGCTACATGTGGGCCACACATTCATCGCATTTTTATATGCGAGTGATTGAATTTGCTCGAACAAAGCGAAATTAAATTCTGTAGACAAACATTCGTTTATATAATATATACACATCAGATGTAACTTTTTTGGCTGTTTGAGGGAGTGTTTATACTTAGAAGACAAGTGTTTTGATTGATTCGGATGGCTCCTTCTCATTGAAGCAGTTATGCTGATTAAGTTATATGGAATAATTAATGAAAATGATGAGTGATTTGCGTATCATATTTCATATATTGTTGCATATTATGAGTCGTCAATTTATTGTCGACCTTCAATCTCATATGAGCCAAATTTTATAATTGTTAATATTTTTTTAATTTAGAGAGATTATGTTTATAGTGTACGCTTCCTTTCATCCATGTTTTCTTCTCAAACAGAGAGGCAAATCTGAATAGTTAACCACAAGGAGTCTGGAAGAAGAATCGCAACACAGAGCGTGACGGACGGGGAGACCAATGAAAAATAACGCTAAGCCGGCCAGACAGGCACAGCCAAAGCAAAGTTTAAAGCCACAAAACGAATATTCTCTTCAAAGTTCCACGTGTCACTGTCCCAACCACGAGGTCTCAAGTTGTGGTCTCACAAAGCCAACGTGGCAGCCGTCTCAAAATATCCTCAGGAACAATCCCAAATCACCCAACACGTGTCCCTCGGATGAGCCCACAGTATGGACAACGACTACCGTATCATAACTGAAACCCGGAAAATCAAAAACATGGCCCATAATGAACCACGTCAGCCCCACCAACAGGAAGCCAAAGGCGGCCCGTCCTTTTGATCGAGCTCTCAACCTCCCAAAAAAAGTCGTCTCTCTGAAGGCAAAGATATTTTAAGCGGTTTTCGCGGTTGTCAGAGAAAGTTGGATATCGATTTGGAGGCGGTTTTGCTTTCTCTCTCTTTATTTTACACTATAATTTCAGCGGACTTCTCATATACATATTTTGTAATCTCGTTAAGGATGAGGTTAATTTCTCTTTTAACGCATCTCTGCTGTTTCCGGTTCCGCTACTGTTCAATTTTTCGAAGTTAGGGCTTGTTTTTATAATTTTTTTTTTTTCATAATAGCGTGTTTGAGAATGAGGGTGTGAGCAGCGGAGGAGGGATGGAAGTGCAGTTGCGGACAGAGGAGGAGGCAGAGAAGAAGAAAGAAACAGAGAATAAGGATGACTCATCGGAGGTGGTTCTGTGGGAGAAGTTTCTTCCAAGAATGGTGCTTAGAGTTCTACTGGTTGAGGCCGATGATTCTACGCGCCAGATTATCGCTGCGCTTCTTCGGAAATGCAGTTACATAGGTTAGTTCATCAACCCTAAGTACTTTTTATTTTATCTTTTTTTCCTTTTTTAATTGATTTTTTACTGTAGGAAACTCTCTTGTGGTAGTTATGCATTTTATATCTTTGGTATGGAATTTTTCTTTTTTAATTCTTAGCAATTTTGCCCTCTTTGATTATATGTTTATTATGTTATGGATTTCATTTTCTTTAAAATTTTTCCTTCTCATTTCCATTTTAAAATTTCGATGTTTGTGCCTAAATTTTTTTCTGTGGATACTTTGGCGGGTGTTGAAGCCATTTTCTAACTTTACCGAATTTTTAAAGTTTTGGAGCGTTAGACTATTGGAATTAATGTTGATTATCGCCCTTCTGCGTCGTTAATGTAAAATTTGCTTTATTGTTGATTTGATTATGTTCTACAGAATTAAATAAAAGTTTTTTTTTTTTTTCATGGCTGCTGTCCTATTTTTGCTATGTTCAAATAAATTAATTCAGTTTGGGGGACTGTTGGTGTTTTCGATATTTTTCCTCTTTTTTTAAGGTCCAGAAAATGGATTTACCATAAAAATAGCATTAAAGTTGAATTTTCTGGAGGCTTATTTGGTAGCTTATATGCATGTTAATTGAAATTGTTGACCAATGCCTAAAGGATGAGGCAGAACAAACTATGGAAATAAAAAAATATTGCAGCTGCATGAGTGTTAAAATGATAATATACAAATGGTGATAGTAGCATTATTAACTAGAGGAACTCTATTGCTGCATCAGTATTGTGATTGCAATTGTTAGGCAAGGCATTTGTAGATATATCGTATCCTCATATGATTAATCATCTATAGTTGTTCTGTTGATTATTATGGTTGATCTCCTTTAATTTTTTCTTTATTTTTTCCTCATTTTGTTTCTTCCAAGGGTCATTATGGAGTTGGATTTGAGTCTTTGATATACTATGCAACTAGGCATTGATAGTTGGTTGAACTATTCAGATCATTGCTCTTGCTGTTCTTGACTGATATGTAACAAGACTTAATTGTTGAAATAGGTGACCTCATGGGTAATTTTTTTTTTCTTTATTTGCTGGTAGTCTGCTAAGCATAAAAAGTACCCATCTAACTCTAAACACGCGTGAAGCTGTCGGGCATGCATGGTAACCTGTTGGCTTCTATCACTTATTTTCTCTCTCACCCACTCACTCACTCACTCTCTCCCCTTCTTTCTTTCTCTTTATGTTAGTACTTGGACAATAGAATTCATTCGTTTTTCATTTCATTCATCATTCATGGTTATTACATTGAATCTGGTAGAGATTATGGCTTTTCTGTTCTTTTAATCATGGTCTTGAACTGAACGTGTTCCTTCTTTTTCTTATATCTCCAAGCAGTAGTAGCTGTTCCTGATGGATTAATGGCATGGGAGGCCTTAAAGGGTAGACCCCATAACATAGATCTCATATTAACAGAAGTAGAGCTGCCATCAATATCAGGATATGCACTGCTTACTTTGGTCATGGAGCATGACATTTGCAAAAACATTCCTGTCATAAGTATGTTTATCTTCAACCAAAAGTTTTTGTCATCTTTACTACTTTTATCTTTATTGAGCGTGGAACTGAATGTGTTAGCATTTGTTGTTTACTCACGGCTACACAGTGATGTCTTCACACAATTCAATTAGCTTGGTTTTGAAGTGCATGTTAAAAGGTGCGGCTGACTTTCTCATTAAGCCTGTTAGGAAAAATGAGCTGAGGAACCTGTGGCAGCATGTTTGGAGAAGGCAAACTGTAATTTTCACCTTCCAGTTTATTTTTTGCGTTTGTCGGGTTTGGTCCATTTGTTAGTTCATGTTGTACGAATAATATGGAATATATATTTTCTTAAATTCTTGATCAGCTAACTGTTGGACATATTCCTCATAATTCACCTGTCGCACAGCATAAAGTTGAATCCACCTTTGAAAACAATTCAACAAGTGATCACTGTAGTGATTGTGCAACTTTCTCACATAAAAGAAAGGAATGCAGCGAGAAAAGGAGCGATGCCCAAGTAAGCATTAGTTACCTCGTAGTTATTCTTTTATGGATGGAAAATCTCTGTGTGGAAAGCCTTCCTTCCCAGAAGTTGGTTTATCTATCAATTTTTCAAAGGCTGCCTCAAACTTAACCTGTTGTGAATCAATCTGCTATCTTCTTTTCTCCATCTTGTTTTTGGCTCATTGATCACACAATCTATATGAAAAAGGCAGTAGTTTATAGATGCATCTGAGATCCATGACAACATACTTTTGTGAAGCCACTTAAAGAACTGTGAGGGAAATTTTCTTTCCAGACTAGGCTGGGTTCATGAAGTTTCACTTAGGGACTGCATGTTTTTGCACCTCTTGTACGACCCCTTACTTGGAACCTGAGAGTGCTCACGTACAAAATATGCAGGGTCTTTCACAGATGAAGTATAGTAGTGAGTCAAATCTGAGTAATACGGAGAAAGAGAAGTACAAAGAGTGTGCCGTGCTTGACAAAAGGGCAGTTAACCCTGAGAGTAAAACTGGAGGTATGCTATCTATTGTTTCCTTTAAAATTTCTTGGATTAAATGAAAATATGTGCTCTTTTTTCATTATTACTTAATAATAGGGCATCTCAAATGGTATTCAATGCAGATTGGTCAACTCAATTGGGGCTAATGAGTGTATCATGCAATGAAGCTTATAATCTACCTGCTCAGAAACTGGGAGAACATGCTTGCTGTGCTAAGTCAATGATCCAAGATGAAAGTACAAGACCAGAAAATATTAGGGGAAATGCTAATGCCTCTCAGGGCCACAATAATGAACTGGTTGAATCTTCTAGTGGAACTGTTGATTTGATTGGTTCATTTGATAATGGCCCAAAGCGCATAGATGGACACACAAGTATCAATGATGGCACAAATAAGTTTGAGTTCACTCCATGGCTGGAACTTTCCCTAAGAAGATCTTTTCCCAATAGCTCAAAGAATCAAGGAGCTGACGAAAAGCATTTGCTGAACCATACCAATGCCTCATCTTTTTCACGGTGAGTTCTCTGAAGTAGCATTAATGCAGTATGGGAAGAGAATTCTATTTAGAAATTTTAATTATTATAGAATTAGGAAATTTAAAGAGTTATTATTGTTTAGGAATTATATTAATATTTTATTTAGGAAAGTATTCTTATTATATAAGAAGTTTATTATTATTATTAGGTCTATTGTTACCTAGTTTATCTTATATTCCTAATTAGATATGAATTAGGGTTTCTTAATCCTAATTTGATTAGTGTTGTAAGTTCTATAAATAAAGCTAATTTTCTATTATTTAGTAGTTTTGAGTATGATTATTAATTGAGAATAATACATTTGAGATTTTTCCTATGGATTTGTTCCTTTTTTCCTCTTCGTTGTACATCAAGCATAGCTCTACAACTAAACTCAAGATGCTGAAAAATTGGTTATAGTTCTCTCCAAACTTATAGAAGCAAGAAGCTTGTTCTCTAAACTTTAGAAGCAAGAAACTTGTTTTTCTTGTTTTAATTTCCCTTCTTTTTATATTTTATCTTCCTACTTCTCTTTTCTTGGACTTTACCTTTATCATTTTTGCTAGCATGTAATGGATTTTGCTATTACTATATTACTTTTCTTATATATTTTCTCATAAGAACAAGATACTAGGCATGTGGGTGCACTGTTGAAGGAAACAGTAATGGTGGAGGTGGTGACCCGGATTATCAAAGGAGTGCTCTCCACATTTGAATAACCGTCTTGCAGACTTAATGATTTGTGATCCCAGGAACATTTCCTGTGCATTCTAAATGGGAACTGATTTTTGAGTTTCTTTAGCGTGAAGGAAAATTTTGTTATATTTGTGACTACCTTCTCCCAGAATACTCAATTTCGAATATGAGTCAGATAAATGTCATTAAACGCCATATTATAATGTTTCTAGGAATTCCTGATCAATTTGTAGGTTCTCTTTGCAGGTATAACAGTAAGATGTTGCAACCTCTTTTTCCAACATCAACCAGTAACTTTACCAAGTTCAAGGAAGATGCTAGTAAGTCTCTAGAGCTGTCACCCAATCATGTTTCTCAAAATATTAGCAGTGTTTCTCAAAGACATAGTGCCAGTCTGAATGGCAGTCAAGAAATCATGACTACTATGGTCGTTGGTCATTCTGGGCAGGCTGAACTAGCACATTCAAACCCTCAACAGCTGATTCGTATCCCAGGGGTAAGGCTTGACAATCTCTGTACCAGATATGGCCATGTGATTCCTCCTGTATATCATAGACAAACAGGTTTACCCCCAGCTTGGAGTCCCAAACTGGCCAGCCAACGAGAACATTCTCCATTTAGTACTTCAATTCATTCAAATTCTGAAATTCAGGACTCTGAACAGAATAACAGACAATCTGAAGAAACTACCACCAATTCTGTGGACCAAAGTTTGCATCAGCAGAATAATATGGAACTTGCGGAGGAACTGAGACATGGCTCTCCAGCTGCCAGTCAGAGTACTAGTAGCAGCATGTGTAATGGCATTGCAGATGACAGTAACAGCAGTGCATATGGAAGCTTTTGCAGTAGACATGAGGGAAGTGCTACTTTGGTTGTGGCATCTGAGAAGGCTATGGTTCCGGAGAGAGTGAATGATGGGGGCTTCTTTGTTTATGACAGATTCAAAGGGATGGATTCTCATCGTTTTAGCCAAAGAGAAGCAGCCCTGACAAAGTTCCGACTGAAGCGGAAAGATCGATGCTACGAGAAAAAGGTATAAAAATCATCAGCATCTCATGTTATGTATGCAAATGGATGCACAGCCTTTAATATACAACCATGCATTATATGCAGATGTTGATGGTTCACAAGCCTCTTAATGTGGGGTGGGGTGATTCCAACAGCACCTGTCTGCAGCCATATTAGTTTTATGTTATAATTCTATCATGAAGTTGTTTCCTTCTGTTATCCTTTCAGCAATTATTGATCCTGTACCAAATTGCATATGACTATTAGGAATTTAGACAAGTTGAGGAAGATCAATTTAAATTTACATCTCAGATTTCCCGAGTATGTATACTATGGTCTATCGTTCAGGTTCAGATTCTTAGAATGAAATTCACCTGTCTTTTGCCATATAGCAAAATCACATTGTGACCCTAAGACAAAAAATTTCTCAAGAAGTTTGATGTGGACAACTTTTACACAGGTTCGATACCAAAGCCGGAAAAGACTAGCAGAGCAGCGCCCTCGAGTAAAAGGGCAGTTTGTTCGTCAAGTGCAAAATGATCTTCCAATGGCTGATGCTAATAATTGAATATGAAACTCATCATCGACCACATGTCTGGTGACTGTCATTCGCCTGAATTGTAAATGATGGAATGATCATTGAGTGAAATCTGAATGTGTGAGAGATGCTTTTGTGTTGCTACGGCCTATAGGTGTAATTTTTGTATCTACCAAAAAGTTGGCCTTGTAATTATCTAGTGAGGTGGTCGTAGTTCTCTACTATGGTTAATGTGTTTGCTTGCTCAGTGGATCCGTAGATGACTGACTCCTAGTGTTTAGGAAGGTTTGATGGAATTTATAATTATCGACAGTAATCAATTTTCAGTTGGCTTCTTGTCTTCATTTGGCTCTGATCAGCTTTGTATTTGCAGGATTCCATTTTTTTTTTTTCCAACGCTGAAAACATTAAGGTAAAAGAGCATTAAAGGTTAATTTTAGCTCACGACGAACTACGTTAAAACAACAGGCGGATTTTTGGGCTGCTGTTTTCACTCTGTGGCTATTATCGATTGCATTGGCTCAAGTCTTGTCCGTTGTTGGCGTCTGTGTAAAAAGTATTGGGGCTGATCGTTGAATTGAGTACAGTTCTGTCGCAGGGTTTTTGGGAAAATTCTATGATTACTTTATTAAATGTTACTTTGTAGGTAACCATCAATGGATAAATTAGTAATGATTCATCTGATGGTAAAATTAACAAAGTGTAAACAAAGTGAATAAAAAAATAAGGTAATGATAGAAGCACCTCAACTTATTTGGCTGAGTGGAGAGTTTTTAATGGAAGCATGACGTGTACGGCTCGGGCCTTAAAACTGTAGGAGGTGGTCCAATAAAGGGAAAATTCTTAAAAACACACCACTACAATATAATCCTTTGATATAAGAGGATGGATCTGATGTAGATCTGAAGGGGCACTAACCAATAAAGAAGCAAGCAAGCAGAAAAGGCATAACTAAGCCACCTATTTTTCCCATGCAGGAACAGCAGCGTCAAAGTTTTCCACATCTCGGTGAAACGAGTAATTACATACATATATAGGCTTATTCCAACCCAGAGTATCAGTTGAAAATTTTATCCAATAATTGGTTGACGAGTTTTAATTTTTTTTTTTTCTTTTTCTGCACACAAGATCATCTTCGTAAAACTACCTAACTTAATTTATTACGTCACTTTCTCGGTCCAAATGTTAACGGATGTAGAATATAATTTTCTCAGTGTTCTCAATGAAGGGATTGTGACGACTGAGAGATTTTAAATGGAACCGCAATTCTATATAGATTTACAAGATTCACTTTCCCTAACCTAACCTCCTTTCCTTCTCCCTCTCCTCCCTGTTCTTCTTCTTTGTTATTTTTTCAATAAAATATCACATCCCATAGCAGAAGAGCACCATCCACAGGAAAACCACTAAGAGTTTCAACATCGTCCCGAAATGATCGATGAAAAGGATCCTGACTATCATCATCACAAACACAAACGAATGACACCACTATCAACATACGCAGCCAGAGACCCTTGCCGTACTCTCTGTGCATTCATCACCATCTTCCTCCTTTTGGCAGGTCTCACTGCTTTAATAGTCTGGTTAGTTTACCGACCCCACAAACCCCTGCTCACCGTAGTTGGTGCTGCCATCTATGACCTCAACACCACATCCCCACCCTTCATCTACACTTCCATGCTGTTCACTCTTGTCACTAGAAACCTCAACAAGAGAGACACCATCATATATGATGAACTCTCAGCCTATGTTTCATATAGGAGCCAAGCCATAACACCTCCAGTGGTTTTGCCTCCACTTAATCACGAAAATAAGAGTACGGTGGCGCTGTTGCCGGTGCTTGGTGGGGCCGGCGTGCTATTTTCAATAGTGGTGTCTAATGGTTTGACAATGGATGAGAATTATGGGGTGGTGGCATTGAGGGAGGGTGTTGCTGGGGAGGTTGAATTATAATAAAATACGACGAACTCTATACTTATAGTAACTTAGGATAGGGTGAATTACAAAAAAATACGTTATATAATTTAAGTTATTTTCAAATAAGGTCTTATAATTCAAATTTTAATAAATTAATATTTTTATAATTAAGTATATTAAGAACTTTTAAATATTTTAATATTATTAATGGTTGTTAATGTAATATTATTTTTGTATTTGCTGTATTAGCAGCCACTAACAGTAGTAAGGCATTTAAATCTTATTTATTAATAGAGTTAATCATAAGATATTAATTTATCAAAATCTAAATTATAAAATTTATGCATCAAAATGTATAAATTATTTTATATATTTAATCAATCAAAATTTTAAAAATTATATTTTATAATGAAGTTCATTATATTTTGCAGTAAGAGTTATTATTTTTTTAATTTTATGTCAATTTTTTAGTAAGAGATAGGCAATCCTCTCTTCTCTCCATGGATCTATATCTGCTGCTTGAGCAGGCAATAGCTTAAGTCTGCACAAGGGGCACGTCCCATGACCATGCTCCACCCATCTATCCAAGAATTCTCGGTGATACACATGCTGACAATTTGCTAGCAATCTTATCTCTCCTTTTCTTTCTCTATGCAACTCAAGCATATTGCACAAAACCAAAGTCTTCATCATCACCTACTTGCATTCTTGATTGAAACTCTCTGAATTCTATTACAAGGAGCTTCTTCTTTATCAACTTCGACACCACTTGGCTAACGTATGGTACGGGAACCATTGACGGTGATGGGCCATTCTGTTCTGCTTCTTCAACACAGTCTTGATGAATGGAATTTGCTCTGTGGTCTTGAAAGAACTTTATCATAAATTGGAGATAAGGGGTAGCTACAAGAACTGTGAATTTGATGAGTGCGGGCAAGGTTAAGAGGAGGTTTCGTGTGAGTTTTGGCATGTCGATGACTGAAATAATAATGGAACTGATCAAGTAGGGGGAGGCTTTATATATAGAAGCTTGGAGGGTGATTGGAAGGAGTGGAGAGGTTAGACCCAGCGCGGGCCAGTTTTGGTTCGGTTCCACTTTCGAGTCAAATCAAGATTGAATTTTATAGGTTTGGTTCTTTAACAGTCCTAAATGATTTTAGTTTGATTTCAATTCGACTCTAGAAAACGTAGGAAACATCATGCTGGCCCAAGCACAATGATATGCTTGACCCATCACATGTGCATAGCCCATATTATGGTCATACAATTCTTATTTTATATTACCAACATAATTCGGACTCCAACTTAGACTAAGGAGTTAGTAATTATATTGAGAACCAATCTTCTAATACTTTGGAATTAGAAGAACATATAAATACCATAATATAACTAATGGTGTTTTTTTTTTTTTTTTGATAAAAAAAAGATAAAAAATGGAGGAGAGATTTCACATTAATTATAAAATATAAATTATATAAAAATAAAAATTTTATTAAAATTATTATAATTTTAATAATAATTTATTTTTTCCACTACTTCGTATCTTCGTATGTTTTACCTATAAAAGTCGACTGTTATCATCATAAACAAAGAAAGACAGAAAGAAAACTACCTTTTATTGGGTTTGCTCGCTTCTCGTGTTGCTTTTCCTTTGAAAAGCGGTCTACGATCGTCTGTTGGGGACAATATAGTAATTTCGAAGATTTTCTATTATAGGTCATTTCAGGGCCCAGAGTCTCTGGTGACTACAACACCCAGGCGGCAGATGCCACTGTTCTTACGGAGAGAGGGAGAGAGTTCCTTTTCATTTGATATGTGAAGAGCTCATTTGTGGACACGTCAAGGACCTAATGGTGTGTAGACGCTTAAAACTACCATTTGTTCCTCATACTATTTATTCTTTCTTTCCTTCTTGATTTTCAACTTTTCTTGAATATGCTTTGTTAGATATGAATGTGGTGAATTCCATTTCTGGTGTGTGGCGTGATGGGTTTGATTAGTATCACTCTTAGTTTCCCTGTTCTTTCTAGATAATGATTGCTCAATATTTTAATTTCCTGTATTTGGTTTATCTAAAATTGCTCTTCTGTTTGGCTATATGCTGGTTTGATGGGTGCCTGCTGACGTATTTTCTGTCTGTTTATTTTATTTTATTTTGATTATCTGTACAGTTGTGGGTATAATTGCATACTCAATCTCCACAAGTTCTTTTTTTAAGTAAGAGTTTTGTTGTTTGTATGCGCCTTTTACGTATATACTGTTGTTAATCGCAATGTCAAGCTAGATAAAACTTGCTAACAGCATTTTGTTTTTAAATGATGGCGTTCTCTTGATTTAGTATTAATTCAATATTGGATCCCATAATGCGGCTCCGTTTTGTTTGTTTTGATTTACCTTGAAGCGAAATCTGCTCGTCCCTTCACCTGAGTGATTGAATATTTGTGGAATTAATTAGATAAATATGAGGCAGAGGACGTTGGTTTTAAAGGAAAGGCTAAGGTGTTGAACTCAGCATTCCCACAATCCCACCCAAAATAAACTGAATCAATTCCAATTGGTAGAGAAAAGAAGTTTTGATTGTATATTGAGAACTTTTTTACTTAAATATAAGACTGTCTTTACCTTATAGTAATTCTGATTTGAAATTGGTCTTTAATTGGTGGTTTGATTTTTATTTTACACTTCTATGATTTTCATGGCTACTGTACTTTCCAGTTAAGTAGCACTTCTTGTGTATGAGAAGATTTTCTGAAAATAAATCGACCTTTTATGCCATCATAGATAGCCTATTACATCTATCCTTGAACTTCAATACTGTGAATTGTTGGCATCTTCTAGGCAATAACAGTTCCATGCCTTTAAAGGTAACCTTTTAGCTCATCTCCACTGATTAATGTATCACCGTATTCATGTGATTCATAAATTTGAATCTATGTCATCTGAGGATCCCTTGCAGTTGAAGATCCTTATCCCTGAAATATTGGGACAAATTATCCATTGAACATAGTTTTCTATTTTAAGCCTCTCTGTGATTTTCTCTTTTTCTGTTAAGTTTAGTGTTTGAGGATGCCTTTTCTAGATTGGAATTACTCTTATCTGTAGTTGTTGCACAGGATGCTTAACTGTTGAAAGTGTCTATTTCTTTGGTGGTCTTCAGTGTTCATTTGCACTGGGTAGACTGTCAGAGTTACACTTCTCTTGTTGTGCTCATCCACAAGCTTCAGTTTTGAAAAAGACCTAAAAGTTGATAGTCCTGCAATTTGTATCCTAGTGCTTGAATTTTGGGTGCCATACCATAATCAATTGTTCTTACTCTTTTCATTCACATCAATTATTCTTGTCAGTTTGCATAGGTTCTAGCCATTCTATGACAAATTTTCTGTTTCTCATTTGTTGGTTCTTGTTATATTACTTTGATAATGTGCCTTACGGCTGAATAATCCTGATAAAAGAACAACAGGATTGTGTTTTGCACAATGCATTGAAGTTTCTTACTTCTGTGATGTTAATACAATCCTCTTTGTTAGCATGTCAAATTGGGAAGTTCGCACTTTCATAATACAAATCACAGGAAGCATGTGCAGGCATGTACCATTCTTGTGATACTCATGGTGTTGTTAAAATGAATTTTCAGATGGACGCACAAAATCCTCAACATGGACAAATTATTGAAATAAGTGTTGATGTTCCTGATGGGGGAAGCAGTGTTGGGGGAAGTAAGATATGTGGAGAAGCACCTTGTGGATTCTCAGATGCTGGAGCTAACTCCAAAGATGCCAAAGAACGATCAGCTTCCATGCGCAAGCTCTTGATGGCAGTGGCACTTTGTGTAGTCTTCATGAGTGCTGAAGTAGCTGGTGGCATCAAAGCTAACAGTCTTGCAATATTGACCGATGCTGCACATTTGCTTTCAGATGTTGCAGCCTTTGCTATCTCCTTGTTCTCTTTGTGGGCAGCTGGATGGGAAGCCACACCCCGTCAGTCCTATGGATTTTTTAGGGTCGAGATCCTTGGTGCATTGATTTCCATACAGCTCATATGGTTGCTTGCTGGGATTTTGGTATATGAAGCCATTGTTAGGCTCATTCATGATACAGGTGATGTAAATGGCTTTCTAATGTTTATAGTTGCTGCTTTTGGTCTGGTGGTAAATGTTATCATGGCTCTTTTATTGGGCCATGATCATGGGCATGGCCATGATGGTCACAATCATGGGATTGGCCACATCCATGGGGAGAAAATTACCACTCACCACCACCACCACCAGCATGAAGAGCACTTGAAAGACAAGCACTGTCATCACGAGGAGCACTCAAAAGATGAGCACCATCCTGTGTCTGAAGAATATGTTGTGCCATTGCTGGATAAAGGAAAAGGCAAGCATGGCAAAATTCAGCGAAACATAAATGTACAAGGGGCTTATCTCCATGTACTTGGGGATTCCATTCAGAGTATTGGGGTAATGATTGGAGGTGGAGTCATATGGTATAAGCCTGAGTGGAAGATAGTTGATCTGATCTGCACTCTAATTTTTTCTGTTATAGTTTTAGGTACAACAATCAAAATGCTGCGAAGCATACTTGAAGTCCTGATGGAGAGCACTCCAAGAGAGATAGATGCAACAAAGCTAGAAAAGGGGCTGTTGGAGATGGAGGAAGTGGTAGCCATTCACGAGCTGCATATATGGGCCATCACAGTGGGTAAGGTTCTCTTGGCTTGTCATGTTAAAATCAGACCAGAAGCAAATGCAGACATGGTTCTGGACAATGTGATAAACTACATCAGAAGGGAGTACAATATTAGTCATGTTACCATCCAGATAGAGCGTTAGTGGAGGAAGTGGATCATCTCATTTTATCTGAAACTTCCATTTTTCCTATTATGTGGGTGCAAATATGTTATCTTTGTAGTGATTGCTTCATTTTGTTGAGCTTTCAAATTGACATCTCCTGCATGTTTATTTAATATCTTGATTTTGCAATTACAGAATTCAACTCTTCTGAGTTCCTTGAATCATTGCTTTCTCTTCATGTGATACAAGTTACCAAATAAGTGTCACATGTGCAAACATTATTCATTCTAAAGGAAGAAGTTTTTCGTCAGGCTTGGGAAGGAACTTGCATCGTCTTCAATTTGAGACATCCATTGTCACTGGGAGTTGGGGTCTACCACTGATTATTTTAAGTGATTGTTTAATTAAATAGCAGCTGGGAGCATGATGCTGGGAAGTGGGGGCGCTTGTGTCTGTAACTTCCCATAGAATCTGCTTTTACTGTGAAATAATGGGTGGGAGATTCAGTAACTTAAAGGTTCTTCAACCCTGTGGGGAGTGGATAAGGTTATCTCACTAGTATTTCCATCTTATGGTCTCTACGTGGACCAGAATTAATAAGTCAGCTAGAGGACAAGTACAAATATCTCCAGTGCAGGGCACATGAGAATGGGAATGCCTCTGGCTGTGTGGCTTAATCCTAAGGTGTACCATAGTTTTTTCTTATAGGTGGAAAATAGATGCTTCAGATCAAAATGGATAAGGTTCTTAAACATTATCAAAGAAAGTACGTGGTATGAATTTTATTGAAATGAATTTGTCGTCTTTGCAAATTTTGAGTTTCGAAAATCTGTTGTACGAATTTGTTAAAATCTCCAAGATGTCTGAGACGTTTGATTGCTTTTCTTTGATTTAGAAACGATATATGTTCATGAACATGACATTATATCTAATTCAAAACATTCACACTATGCATCTTAAGGCAATTAGTTTATAAACCTGAAAAAGGATTATATTCATGAGCTTGAAATTATATATATATATTTAAAAAATTCAAAATTTTATTTAATTTAAAATCTCAAAATAATGAATTTATAAATATATTCAATTCAAAATCTTAAAGATACAGTGATTGATTTGAGTAATTCTCACTTATATATGAATTACAATTTTATGATACGAAATTTTACATTTATAAAATTAAAAATTCACACTTGTATTTTCTCAAGCCATCCAAGGATTAATTTCAAAGTGGTGGGCGAGTATTAATTTTAAGTGGTGGGTGGTGGTCGTCTATAAAATCCGTCTTTGGTAGGCTTCTCTGAAATTGAGACATGGTAGCTTGATCATCAGGTTATCTAGCAGTCAGAACATTAAGACCTTGCGAAGCTGCAACGGGTAAACTGGTGTTCACCAATTTCCCTACTTTTTGGGTTCAGAAGTAAGGCTTTACAGGGCAATGATGGATACTTTTTTGGATTCAGAAGTTAGGCTTTATAGAGCAATGATGAATGAACATTCAAATAGTCGAAAGCAACGAGAGAAATTTCCCTTCCTAAAACAAAGAAACGAGAAAATTCTTTCATGGGTACATTTCAATTTTGAACAGAGCCATAGAAGGCCTTTACATAGGTTAGCCCACCTTCAAAGGTTAAGTTCCATTAAAAAAAAAAAAAAAATTATAAGTCAATGTTAATCACTTATGGATTTAATACTGATGGTATCATATTTAGTGATTGACTTCATTAATTTAAATAATTAAAAATATATCACTTATTACATGAATTTTCGAATTTTCACTTTTTTTTTTGTCTTTATAGTATTTATTAATTTTTAAATATGTAAAATTAAGTATTTATTTGATATTGTATTTAAATAGTTAAAATTATTTTTTTAAATAAAAATATAATTTTAAATGTTATTAAAAAATAATTTTAAAAAATAATTTTATTATTTTAATATTTTTATAATTAAAATTTATTAAAATTTATTTTTAATATTCTTTAATTAATATATTTAAAAATAATTTTTTTGAATAATAATTTTAATAGTAGTATGAAACAGACTATAATCTAATCTAATCTAATAAATTAGTTTTCCAGTAAAAAAAGAAGGGTTTTCAGTACGTATGAGATTTGACCAAACAAATATGGAGCAAGTACTCAATGTGCAGAACATTTATCCACGCTCCAAAGGGCTTTGAGGAACAGAGATTGACAAAGGAAAACCAGTGGAAATGGTGATACGAATCTGGGGCCTCGTTTCCACTCGTGCAGTTGTGCTCCCCTTGGTACGGATGACAACGGTTAAAATATATGCAGAAATTAATTTTTTAAAAAATTTAATTAATAATTTTAATATTTAAATTTAATTAAAATTTATTATAAATATTATTTAATGTTATACTTTAATAAATAATTTTATATATTATATATTTAATTAATAATTTAAAATTTAAATTAGATCAAATCGACACAAATATATTTTTTTTTCTGTTGTCAATAACACAAAGTAATCACATTATAATCAAACAATCATTAAAATTATAGACTAAGCATATGCTATACAATCAATTGTCAAAAAAAAGTTCATAATTTTATAAATAAAAATAATAATTAATCTTTTTAAAATTATATTAATTGCTCATCAATTTATAAAGATGAATATATATGACAATAAATTGATGTTTGAAAAAAAAATTTTGCGTAATTAACAATTTATAGTTTAAATCAATAAATTTTATTATTGTGTAAAAACTTGGTGTTTTATTATAATGTGATTATTTTACATAATTGACAACCAGAAAATATTTTATAATATGATTATTTTATAATTACTATATTATTATGCAATTTTCAAATTATTTATTATATAAAAATATATTTAATCAACAGAAATACTTTTTTAATATAAAATTCAATTAAAAATAATGTAAAATATATTTTTATTATAAATAAAAATATTTAAATATAAAATTTAAATTAACATACTATTATAATTTATCTTTACTTTCTCAAATTTAATTTAATTATTTTAGTTACTTTGCCTATAATTGAGTCAACTAATTAAGTTTTGAGTATAATCTTAAAAATTTTAGATTTTTTTATACTATTAGCCTATATATAATAACAATCAAGAAACCCATTTCAGTAACATGGACAAAAAATTAGGAAAAAGAACCAAAATGTGAAATGGTTGAAGAAAGAAATGCAGCAAGTACCTCTCAGAAATGCAGCAAGTGGCTCTAAAGATGCCAAGAGCAGTCATAATCGTACTGCTGGAGACCATGTGTAGCGTATGTCAACTGAAGGGTAAAAAAGGAGGACAGTAAAATAGGGAAATATAACCTTGGATTGGAAAAGCACAAGGAAAATAGAAATAAAAGTTCAGAGAGAGAGACAGAGAGAGAGAGAGCAGATGTGGGAAAGGATGCATCATCAGACTTGGTGATACAATCCATAGAAGGACTTCCAAAGCTTTTTAATTTTTAGGTGTATGCTTGAGGGAGGAGTCCCCACAACTGTCTGTCCGCGCTGCCGGACAAAACTGCCACCGCCAATAATGCTTGGGACCTTGTGAACCAGACATCTCTCTCTCTCTCTCTCTCTCTCTCTCTCTCTCTTCTGTTAAGTCTTACCAACTCTCTACAGTCCCATATACATCTGTTATATCCTCTCTCAGTTGTTTATTTTCCACCCTTCGTTTCTCAGCATATTCCTACTCTCTTTCTTTTTTTTTTCTTTTAATTTTCTTTTCTTTTACCACCGTTGTTTGTTTTCGTTTTACTCATCTTCAGACATCAATTAACTCCCCTTGGGCTCCATTTCTTGCTGGTTATTCCCTCTCTCTCTCTCTCTTCTGCTGTGTGGCGTTCTTGAAAGCATTTAATATTATTCTATTTAAGAGTATCACCAGCATCAGAAAAGAAAGGAATATATTTGTGCTTGTATATGGGGTCTTTCGTTCTGCTTCATTCGGTGTTACATTTATTACTATTTTTCTGTTAGCATCACAATGGAATGTTGGTAAGCGAGTGTGAGAGAATTTAAGGCCTACTTGCAAGTTCTGCTCAGCTGTAATGGAGAAGCTTCAAGGCCCTTTTGATCCTTGTGTATGTTACTTTGCTCATTTTAGTACCTTTCTTAAATTTAGCTCTCTTTTTCCTTTAAATCCTTTACTGGAATCGAGAAATGGACAGCATTTACTTCTCCAAATGCTTGCATTCAATGCATTGTGTTGTTTTACTGGAAAGGCTAATATCTGCTTCGCTGTTTCTCCTCATTAATATTCTATTCTTATTCTTCTTTTGTTCTCCCTTTCTTTGAGACTCAATCCTCTATCTCATCCACTCAGCCAAGAATTTCCCTTGTTTCGTTTCCTTTTTTTTTCACAATTCTTTTTCTTAGTTTCTGTTTTTCTTGCAGTTCTTAGGTGAACATCTGGATGTAGAGGGCTTAGAACAATGTTTTGTAAACACAGAAAGTTTGAGATTTGAGGAAGAAGAAACACAATTCTCAATGCCAAGTTTGGAAGACAAAATGCCTTTTCTTCAAATGCTACAAGAGGTAGAATACCCACCTTTTTTACCCCTCAAAGAACCTAACTTTCAGACATTACTAAAACTCCAACACCTCAAAAGGCCATGGGATGTGAACACCTACACCACTGAAACGGACACCCAAATTCAAGCGCTGGAGCTTGAAAGTTGTGTCACTCATGACATGGCTGATTTGCACTCACCAGTCAAATCAGAAGCGAAAGATCTTCAGAACCCTCGTTCAAATTTCTGTCTTGAAGATGTAAGCCCCGAGCCTAACCAAAGACAAACCAACTCAATAGGACACTTTTGCAAAGAACGTAACTCAGTCTCGTCATTTCCATGGACTCACCCACAAACCGTGCTCAACGAGACCCACTTTTCCAATACTTCTCCAGTAGTCCCCAAGGAACGAAGAAAGCGAAAGCGAACAAGGCCAACGAAGAACAAAGAAGAAGTGGAGAGTCAGCGCATGACCCACATTGCTGTGGAACGCAACCGCCGTCGCCAAATGAACGACCACCTCAACTCTCTCCGCTCTCTCATGCCCCCCTCCTACGTACAAAGGGTAATCACAAACATAGAAAAATCACGCCTTCCATTTAAATTCATTGTTTTCGAGAATTCAATATTTAGTCTAACAAATTGAAAATCTCTTATTTCTCGGCGTCAAAAAATAAAAAAAAGGTTCCAATCTTTATTGACTGTTCACCCTTTTTTTCCTTGTTAAAAGGGTGACCAAGCGTCGATTATAGGAGGTGCAATAGACTTCGTGAAGGAACTAGAGCAGCTTCTACAGTCTCTGGAAGCACAAAAGAGAATGAGAAAAACAGAAGAAGCTGTAGCTGCCATGGACATTTCATCTAACTGGTTGTTTACTTCGCAGGCAGAGTGTAATATCCAGAGGGAGAACGGAGATTGTGAAGAGGAAGCCAAGGTGAAGAGAAAATCGGAGGCGGCGGAGATAGAGGTGACAGTCATAAAAAATCATGTAAATTTGAAAATTCAGAGTGAAAGGAAGACAGGCCAGTTGTTGAGAGCCATTGTTGCATTGGATGATCTTAGGCTTACAGTTTTGCACCTTAACATCACGACTTCTTCTGAAACTACAGTTCTTTATTCATTCAACCTTAAGGTACCTTACTTTCGCTGTTTTCTTTTTGGCCAACCTAAACCCTAATTCCCTAGTTTCTTATATATGTATATTTTAAAATTTTTGTTGGGTACAACGAAAGATAGAGGATGACTGTAAGCTGGAAGCAGCGGACGAAATAGCAGCAACAGTTGATGACATATTCAGCATTATCAACGGCAGCTGATTGGTCAATGATACTCATAGGCAAGAGAAATCGGAGCTGACTCTACAATGCTGAGTGCTGTAGGGATTAGAGAAACAAAGAAGGAAAGCTGTAACTGGGTTCAGGGATGATAAATAGAAAACTGAAACAGAGGGTTGCTCCCATCAATCTTCGCCAGAGGCACAAAGAGATGATGCTTACTGCTCAACTTTTTTTTTTTTTGGAAAAAAAAGCTTATTTATCTCTTGCTAGAGCTAGCTGGTAGATATGGGTGCATGTGAATTGGGATGCTGGCTGGGGCTTCATTGCCTGGTCAAAGTGAGTGGGGCTATAATGCTATATAATATATATTTATAAGGTATGAATTTGTTCTATATTGTTGCAAATGTGATGTTGACAAAATGCAATGATGCTTCTCTTTTTCAATTGACTTTAGGACATCCGTATACATAGATATAATAGTTTCATCGATCAACCATTCATTGTCCAGTGTCTACTGCGCCTGCTCTTTTTTGTACCATCCTTTTCGGCTTCAGCTGGCTTTTGTACAAATTCAATTCCATGATCCCCTAAAGATTCTTTAGCAGAAGAGGATGACTTCAATTTGCCAAGCCAACAGGCAACTTTTGTTCGCCTGCTTCACCAAGAGATGATAATATAATATAAATATAATTCTGTTGATTTTGTACATGCGATGTTAATCAGAGAGCAGATACGAGTGACGCGGTAGATCTCAAAGGATGGTGTGGTTGATGGGAATGGGCAAAGTCAAAGGCGAAAGGACACGTTCCAAGTCTCTGAAAATTGTCATAAGGGTCAGAGAGAGATAGAGAGAAAGAGAAACGCAGCTAGAAGAGCACACATCCCTATGTGCTGTGGGAATAGCATCAGGAACGTCTGGTCAAGGACATATCATCTATGCACCTTCCTTTTTCTCTGGCCCCCAGCCAAGTCTCATTAGTCATTTTTGCTATTTCGAGTCTCTTTCTTTTCACAGGCCCCTCCTTTTTTATTTCCTCTTGTTTGCCATGGACAAGGACGTCATTCCCAATGACAATTAGGTTTTATTGAGCCATTGCAGCTGCATTAACCATGATTAGCATTTTGTTTCTATTACCGGAACGTCGAACATTTTCTTGTCTTTAGGCCAAATTTCCATATTGACTGTTTGATATTCAAGGGATAAATCCATACAAAGATTAAACGAGGTTAAGCATGTGAAAAATTTCTCACCTCATCTCTCATCTTTAAAAAAAAGGAAAAATAATAAAACTAGGGAAGCTGCCAACCTCGGGCAACTGCAATCTTGATAATGATGAATCCAAAAAAGGCATTGGGGTAATAATTTGGAATAAGGGACTGTTTTATTCGGAAAGGAGAGTCCACCATGATGTGCAATTTTTCAAATGCTTTTATCATTAGCATTACAATATTGTTATTTACTCGAGATTTAAAATTGTCCAACGAAAAGCTGTGAATTTTGTTTCTTCTACGGATTGCCTGCAACAAGAGAAACAGTAACACAACAGTCATCAAGTGATTTGGTGGGCCAATCGGATAAAATGGTTAAAAGTTTTTAGCAATAGATGATTATATAAAATATTTTAATTTTAGATCATATATTCAACAATAATTAGTTTAATTGATAAAACTTAATCAATTTTTTTGCTTTTCTTTTATTTAATTGAGAGTTTAAATTTTACTAATCATCTCTCTTAATAGGTAATTATTATTTTTATGTGACTTAAATTTTGAACAAACTTTTATTGATTCGAATTGTAATCTAACTCGAAAATTTTACACTGTAACCCAATTAAGATAAACACACTAAAATTAAGATTTGAGAGTTCTGAGTGATTATATTTTGATATTTTCATCATAATGAAATTTTTTTTTCTTATCTTATCCGTAAACGTATATTTTACAATTGAATCACGTTAAATTCTATATTATTCTTTTTCTTTTTTCTATATAATATAATTATACGATTTATATGTATATTTTAGATTTATGTATTTATTATATCAATAATCTTTAAATTAAACTGTAATTATTTAAAAGATTAATAATATGCTTTTACCTTAAATCGAGCTCCCCTCCAATAACTTTTGCCAATTAAAAAAAAAAATTTTTTCTTGTAACAGTAGAAGAATGTTGAGGAAAATCAAAGAAAAAGCGGTTACCTAGAAAATTTAAACAAAGAAAAAGGTTTGCAAGATTTATTCGGCTTCAGCTCTTTTTCAGCAACTGCTTCGACTTTCAATTGCATGGTGACGTTAATGGATTTCACCCTTCAAGTTATTGCTCTTCTCATAACGTTTGCATACTGCTTACTGCTTATTTCACAAATCAATATATATATATATATATAATGGAATGATATCGTTAAAGAGATGACATATGATATTTTTTTTGAAAAATTTACTGTGTGTCATTTTAAATGCTCTTTTTTACGTTAATTATTATTTAATTTTTATTTTAATTATTTTTATTATTTATAATACTATCTTAATATTTATGATTTAAATTATTATTTTTTAAAAAATTTAATTTTTAAAAATTAAGCTATTTTGTAATTAAATATAATATTTAAAAAATATTTATACTATTTTTTTATAAATTTATTTATAAAAAAATATTATTTGCTACGTATTATCCTTCATAATAATAATAATAATAATAATAATAATAATAATAATAATAATAATAATAGGTCATTGATGGCCATTAGTTTAAAGAAAATTGACCATTAATTTGTGATTTCATAATTAATTATATATCTTATAATTTAATCAATATTAAATTATTTTATATATTTAATAAATAATTTTATTATATTATTATATTTTCTATTATTTTTATTATGAAATCTTTATTAAAAAATTTTAGAGACAAAAAATGTAGTTGACATAAATATTATAAAAATAAAATATAAAGATTTGATTTATTTATAATTAGTATGTATTATTTTTTATGTTAATAATTTAATATTTATTTTATTTTATTTTTCTAAAATTAATTAATGCTTATTATTATTATTATTATTATTATCATTATGATCAACTTATAGCCATTTAAGTGAAATAATTAAGTAAATAAGAAATATTTTACTATGATAAAAATTAAGTTAAATACTTTTGTTTCTGTTTTTTAATTAAATAATATTTAATTATTAATTAATTTTTATTTAAATAGTTTTCATTTATTTATCTATATATAGTATATCATATGAGGCATTTGATACATATTAAAAACTCTTCTCTTACCAAATATTTTTTATTTCACCTAAATGCTCTTAATTTTTTTTATTTACACTATTTTTTAATTATTTTTTTTCAAAAATTATTAATTATTATTCTCAAAATTTATTTATTTAAATATATTTAATTAATCTTTATTTACTTATTAATTTTTTTTATAAATTTCTTATTTAATATTTCTTAAACTTTTGAATATTATATATCAAATATAATTATAGTTAATATTTTAATTATTTATATTTTATTATCATTAATTTGCAACAGAATTACTTTTAAATTTTAATTTAATATCTATTTTTTATGTATAAATTATCTCTAACTATATTTTTATATAGAAGTAGAATTTCAAAAATAAATTACAAATATGATTGCATAGAAAATTTAACTATAAATAAAGATGATTAAAAAAATTGAAATTATAATATTAAAATTATAGAATTTATATTTTAAAAAATAATATGTATTTTTAATATTTATTATATTAATAGAAAATGATGATATTTTAAAATTTTAATATTTAAGAAATGTATTTATTTTATATGATAAATTTTTATAAATTGATAACATTTTTGTCAAATAATTATTTTATAAAAAATATATCAAATTAACCAAAAAAATTTACATTTAGATATAAGTATATTTTAAAAAATTAATATAATAGAATGTTATTTTTAACTAATAATAATGTTATATATATTCACTATTATTAAAATTAAATAATTCAATTTATTATTAGTAGTTTAATATTTTTATTATATTAATAACAAAAAATATTCTATCTTTATATTTTTAAAATAATATTATTTTCTTATTAATATAATATATTTTCTTAATTTATACAAAATAAATATTGATTTATATATATTATGAGATAAAATATAAATATTTTATGAAATTTAAATTATTTTTTCAATAAAATATTTTTGTTACATTTTAAATGAAATAATAATAGAAACTTCTATTAATATATGCATAAAAAGAATTAATTATGTATTTAATTAATTATATCATAAATTAATTAAATTTTTATTATTATTATATGTAAAAATTTATTTAAATTAAATTAAATAAGAAAAAAATTTTAATTTAAAATTTATTTAATAATAATAATATATTTTATTTAAAATAAAATTAAAATCAAAATTAAAAAATAAAAATTATAAATTACCAGCATGGCCATTATACTAATTTCAGAGAAATTATTAGATATATTCAGTGTACATATACCTACTCACATAATCATGTGAGATTTATTTATTATATAATAAAAAAAATCACTATCTATAAAAAATAAAAATATTATTTTTTAATATTTCTAAGGTACCTAATAATTAATCTTATTTTCAACTAATTTGAATTGAATTATTGTCCGCTTTTTCAGCTTTTACCCAAGAAATAAAGCCATCCCAAGCTCAAACTCAGTCAAGAGCCCACCCACTCCAAACTTCCAAGCTCCAAAAAGAAGAATGGAAATTCAGGAACGAGCAGTACCAGAAACAAATTCCAACGACACCCGCTGGCCCTGACTCAAATAGACAAAATAAAAATATACTATAAAATATAAAATAAAAATAAAATTTTATGATTAATAAAAACACTGCACTTTTAAAAATTCACCCATGATCAACATCTTTTTTTTTTTTTATTATTATTTTTTACTAAAACCTGCATGGCTTGACCACATATATATTGAATATTTTGAACGAAAACTCCTGAGTCGATACTCATCATTGCTTGTACAACAACAGGCTAGCTACAGGCCTACAGCACAGTCAATGGAAAGGTAAAAGCGTTCAAAAATGAGTTTTGATCGTCCAGTCAATTACGCTTTCGCTGAGTGCGTGTGCAGTAGAGCTCTTGCTTTATAGAGGTTGGATTAGGTTGTCTTTCAGAAAAATTGGAAGTGCTCAGGAAAAGTTTCGGGTTTAGGCTTTGGTCGTTATTTCTCTTTATACTCCGTATGGAGGAATGGGTGTGGGATAATTTATTAATTTATTGTATTTTATAATATTATATTATATGATATCATTTTATTATTAATATATTTAAAAAATAATTTAATATAAAATAATATAAATATTTTAATAAATATTTATATTTTATTGGATGATATGATATAATTAAATAAATATAAAAATTATTAAAATATTTTTTTATTACTTTAAATATATAAAAAATTATTATATAAAATAGAAATATAAAAATTTAAAATTATTCTAGTAATTTGAAAACTTATGATAGGATCATTTGTAAACTTAGGAATACACTAAATAATCGAAGAGTATAACTATACTATACAACATGAATGAGTTAATCACTTGTAATTTTCATCATTATTATTTGATTAGGACTAACCCTGAGGCTTTGGTCTACTTTATAAATGTTCACATTGCCCTTTTTTTTTTCTTTATTTATCTTCCCTGGGAGGGGAAAGGGAAAGTGGGAGAAAACAGAAGCCCATTTACTTTGGCCTGTAATCAGTAACCATGAAATGGTCAATCCTCTCCTTCCTGGCTAAAATAATACTAACTTTTTTCGTTTCCTCAGCCGTAAGATTTTACCTTTTAGCATTTCTGATTAGCAATGACACTCTGCGCAAAACGAATCACTCCCTGTTAGTATAATATGCTAATTTTTTAAATAAAACATAAAAAATGATATTATATTTTATTTGTTAATTTACTGTATTTATTTGTAAATTTACTTGTTTCAATAGGAGTTAGGCCCAAATAGGTCACACAACACAAGGCATTGGGCGCCAGCTCCATTGGCCATTGGGAGGTGGGATGTAATTTTAATCAAATTGATAAACAAATACTTGAAGAATGTCTTCATAGACATTAGCAATTTGCTGGGCTAGTTGTTCATCAAGAACCCAGGGTGATTATCTTGTGTTTTGGGAAGGCTCTTTTCCTTTGGTCCAACCGTACATTCCTCTCAAAAATAAATAAATAAATAAAAGTAATGGGATGTGAAAACCATGAAGAAAATTTATTTTCTAATGCTCTCTAGTTTTATTGGAGAAAACTTATCTAAATTTTATACATAATATATTCAAGATATAAACACGTGTAATTCATTTATTTTATTTGTGAATCTCATTTAAATAAGAATCTCTTAATTTTATTTAGGATAAATCAGCTAAATATTTAATATTTCTATTTAATGTTATTTGATAAATTTAGATGTGTGTGAAAGATGCTTACCAAAAATAATTCATCTTATATATTTAATGTTTTTTTTTGTCTGATTTTAAGTTTGGTACCTAGAATTCATCCTTTTGTATAAATATTTCTCAATTTGCTTGCCAATTGTCACAACAAGTGCATTATCTCCCACACTTTTCAATACCTTAGGTGGAAATATTTTCATAGAAATGGGCAGGGGAGGTCATTTTTCTTCCTGAAAGAGACCAAAAATGATTAGTAGAGCTGAGAGGAGGAGATATTTTTTGCCCTTTTGCGGGGGAGAAGACAGAGATAATCCTATCCAATCAGACTCCATTAATTGGCAATCCAACAGCCATGTCAGCACTATCTGGATGAAAGGAATGAGTGGTTCCAAGCTTCAAACTTGGAAGAAGTTCCATCTCAATAAAAATTATCAAACACCTTCAACTAAACCCAGAAAAATTAGGAAAGCCCTAATAAAAAAAGTTCACTATATTTTAACATTTCTGCATTTGCGCTCCCTAGCGTGCCAATTAGGATTAGAATCTCTCACAGGTCATTAGAATAATATAACCTGTCTGTAGGGATTTACTTCAACCATGGCCTCAACTTCCTCCACAACCTTATCGATCTCCTCTTCATCAAGCCTTGTTGACGCCAAGGCTCCTCGCCAATCAGCAGCTGCATCATCACAATGTGTGACCCTCCCCACCCTTCCTCCTCCTCCTGTCCAGTCTCAGAACCGTCCCTGGAACACCACTGCTTATTGTGAGTCATATTCAGATATCTATTCAGTCCTATGTCACACACACTGAAGGGATATCTAACAGCAATCGATGTTCATTTTCTCAGGTCGAAAGATAGCGCGAAATGTTATGGCTATGGCTACAGGAGAGGCTCCAGCTGAGGTTGCTACAACTGAGCTGCCAGAGATTGTCAAGACAATTCAGGAAGCTGTAAGAATTTAGCATGTTTTTTATTATGCTGTACTGGAATTGGATGTTGTTTTGACCTGGATTTTATTCTTGAGTGAGCAGTGGGATCAGGTGGAAGACAAGTATGCAGTGTCTTCACTAGCAGTGGCTGGAGTAGTTGCCCTTTGGGGTTCCACTGGGTTGATCTCGGTGAGGTCTCCAAAAATTCACATTTTTCTCGTTTGTTAATATTTTCTAGCTATAATCCTTTCTTTTGAGGGATTCATTTGCGAGGCAGACAAATTTAAGTGGCTGTGGTTACTTTTTTGCAACAGGCAATTGATAGGCTTCCTTTGATTCCTGGGGTTCTTGAGGTTGTTGGCATTGGTTACACTGGAGTAAGTAGGACTAAATAAATGTTCATTTTCATGCCAAGATCAGGCTTGATTTCTGTAGATTTCATTATTACCCTGTTAAACGTAACAGTTGGTTAACTCTTGATGGATTCCTGTAGTGTTCCACACAGAATATTAGCTGATTTTGTTTATTTATTTGCAGTGGTTTGCATACAAGAACCTTATTTTCAAACCTGACAGGTATATGTGCTACTTCAATTAAGGGTTTGCAAAAAGGCTTTTGAAATATGGTATTTCACCAAGAACAGATTTTCAAATATAGACTAACAGCCATGGTCAAACTGCAGGGAAGCTTTGGTAGCAAAAATAAAAGCCACATACAGCGAAATAATTGGGAGCAGCTAAAAGGGAATCCTCCGCTGAAGCGAAATTTTTTCATGATTGTGCACAAGTAAACGTGCTTCATTTCCTTTGCATAAGTTAATTTCTAACCACCAGAGTAAATCCTTGTAATATCTCTAAGACAAGTAATTAAATATTTAATTTCTCCACCTTTTAACGTTATTTTATGCCCATAATCACCTTCTTTTAATAAAATAACCAAACTAGAAAAGCACCTGCAGATGTCTTTAGAATTTGTTTGTGACTTAGAATGTGTAATTGGATTTCAATGAATGCATTATTGATTGAGACGTGAAAGTGTGAAACTAATAAAAGCATCTGAAGACAACAACAATTTCAATGAAATCATTATATGGAGGGCAATGCTATTAGTCCAAGGTATAAAAACCATTAGACTATTGTTTTAAGACCATTTTATTATATAAATTGGCATCTCCTTCAGACCATTTTAATAACTCGCCATCAGAACGATGGCATCTCCTTCTGGATCACTATCTAACGTAACTCCTGCACCATAAATTCACTCTCTTATTCAAAGCTACTTTGTTAATAAAAAATGGCAAAAGCTTTTGCGGTTCTAACATATGATTCTTCTCACTATCCAAAAGTGCTTTTAAATTTCTCTTTTTTACTATATTTCTAATAATCACTCCAGAGGAAAGTTAATTTAAATACGCAATATATGTGTGTGAGCACGCACACATGGACACATGGACTATTGTTAAAAATGGTTTCTTTTTGTCATATGAGGTTTAATCCTATTGTCTAAGTAAGTGGATATAAATATTACTATAGACATGGGAATTGTCTGAAGCACCTAAATCAAAATATTGTATTTGGTTGGTAGTTCAAGTTACAAACATATTTCTGAATAATCAACATGGATATTACAACAACTTGAACATTCCAACTTCTAACAATTCAATTCTTTTTCTATATATATATTCATGGTCTAGATGAGTGTGGAAGTTGCATCCAAATTCACATTGAAGATTAAATTCCCACAAAAACCTGCTAAGATTTGGGATTCCAATCATTCTTAGTGTGCTTCCTTCAACCAGCAGTGTGCAGTTTAATTGCTATGCAAATGTTAAACAGGTAAGGACCGAAGCAAAATTTCAACTCATATATTTAGTAGATATGCAATTGTTTTGTATGTACACCATGCAAAATTGGCCACAGTTCATAGACTAGCCCTTATTTCCATGAGCAGACCTAATTGCATTTAGACGTATAGTTAATTAAGATTTGATAATTTATATATGAAAAATATTTTTTATAAAATTTATTTCTAAAAAAAATATTTTTCATATGTTTGATTATAATGTTAAATTAATAATATATATTTAGAATTTATTTTTTATACATGCATTCGACTCAAATACCAAGAAATACTCAGGCTAAATTAATAACAAAGAGACAGTAAAATGCATGGGAGATTCCATTCACGATTTATTGTAAACTCTGTTTGGAAAAAGATGGGGTAAAGTAATGATTTTTAAAATAATTTTTTTAAGGCAAAATTTTCATAACTTTTAAATTTTTATAATTTTTTAAAGATATTTAGAATTTTTTTTAAAGAAAAACTTCTATTAGTTTGAAAAAATATTCTTAATTAGGTTCATGGCTTTTTAATTGCTTGTATTATATTGATTGCTATTACCTCTAAACCCTAATTGCAATAAAAAGAAATTAAATAATTTTTTTCCTAATGTGGATTGTATCAGCACATAATTTACTAGGAATAAATTTCAACAATTGTCTCTGAACATATATGTTTGTAATACTACAGTTCTTTAACTTTAAAATGTAATATAAAACCCCCTAAACTTTCAAATTTATACAGTAAAATTTCTCTGACTTTCAATTACTAATTTTTCAATTAGAAACTGACGTGAACAGCTCTTACATGATGCTTGGTCAATATTTCTCTTTCCTCTTGTCACGACCCAACCTATGGGCCGGACCGGCACTAGGACCTGGGCCAGCCTAAAACCCCCGAGGCCCGTAGTAAGCCTTAACTATTCATTTACCCAACTCTAAGGCCCATTTGGGCCCAATTTCAAGAAACCAACCGAACAGAGTCCGGCCATAAAATGGACCTACCAACGGGGAGTTTTTGACTCACCCGACCTGTAAACACAATAAACAATCCATTGGGGAGCTCAGCTCACCCTCCACATACTCATATCATCATAATGATAAATGGGAGCTCAGCTCCCTCATCCAGTCCATCAAACATGCATATAATAATTTTACAGGTCCACAATCATAATTTAGTTTACAGACCCAAATCAAATAAACATTTCTAACACATGCGGAAATTCTAGGAGTAAATAAAATTACATAAATATTGATAAACAACCTGCGAGGAAAGGAAGCAGGTTAACCTCAAAAAAATCCTCCTGTGGCCTGGAAAAATATTGAACAGGAGTGAGCGTTCGACTCAGAGAGTAAAATATCAATTTTAACCATAATCTCTATAACTATCTAGAACTAATGCAACCTGTGGAGTGAAATGCAACAGCAACAATATTTTCACATCATAACAGCAAAAAGGTAATTTGGAGCACTCACGCACTCTGTAACATCAATCATAATATATGGGAGCTGATCCCCTATACAGCTCTCTTAAATCCAACCTGGTGCCAGCGAAGAACTCAGCTCGGACTTCCACTTAATAACCAAATCGGGGTCCCAGCGAAGAACTCAAGCCGTGTCTACCCCGAAGGACCGGGTCCCAGCGAAGATCTCAAGCCGTGTCTACCTGTCCTATCCATAGTTCACACCACATCACACGCACGCCAACGCACGCACACTGCTCCAAATTACCACAACAACATTCATGGCACTTTTACAGTTATGAATGCAATATAAATCATGCCTAGAATTTATCTACATAGATATATGCATATAAGTGATGCATGGGCATGCTTGAACATATAATAATATCGAAATTACAATTAAAATTAATATTTTACTCACAGACTTGACGGTGGTCACTGAGGCGGCTGGGCGGAGGAAGAAGGCTGTCCCGGCTCACCTGACAATTACATTACAATTATTTAATACAAATGACTCAATACAAATCAAGAAAAGACCAAGTACGTCCTAAGTCGTAGAAAATCGTGAGTCTCCCTATACCTAGGACCTACCCAACCTGCAAAATGGCTCAAAACACACTTCTATATTCACAATCCATATATCCACAACTCAATCTCATCACACAGCCCCTCCTGGGCCCATCAAATCAATCATTCATCACAGTATGTAAAATTTCAATTTAGTCCTTATAATTGATCATTTTTGCAAAAACTGCCCAAATAAGCTCTAAAAATTCTAAAACTTTGCCCCGCGGTCCTTAACAATATTACTAGGCTATTGCAAAAAGAATCATAATTTTTCGAGCTACCACGAATATTTTATTGATTTTTAATCCTATTTAAGCACTAGAAAATTACGAAAAAGGTTCGAGTTTACCTTTGCCGATTCCGACTTCGGGGACGCGCTCGGGACGTCTGACAATGGGGGGGGGGGGTAGCCAAAACCTCGGTCCAATTTGAAGACTTTTCCGGTAACGGATCTGTCTGGCCGGAAATTCACAGACCCGATCAACTGTCGAATTTCCGCGAATTGAGGATACCTACACGAAGCCCACAACACGGGGGTTAGTACATAAATTTTTTAGAATTTTCTAAGCTCATTTAATGATCGGAAAAACATCTGCGGTTCTCAGGACCCACCGAAAAACGGTGTCGGAAAATTTTGAAATTTATATCCCCGCGAAGCTCTCGACGAGTGGAGCGCTCTGGTACTCTCGGTTTTCTCATGGGGTTCACGGTTTGCGAGAAATCTAGCCCAAAAGTCGAAATGGGCTAAAAACTTCCCGGGCAAAAATCGGACAAACCGCTCGATGGATTTCGGTGTTCTTGGTGTCTATGGAAAGCTCTCGACGAGTAGATGATTTTAGACACAAGACCCGGTCCGATTGGTGGCCGGATCGGCCGAATTTTGGCCGGGAAGCCGAGGAGTCGAAGGCTGCAGCGTTGTTTCGGGGCCGTTTCGCGTTCGGCGCGGCCGTGGGGAGGAGGCGAGGCACGGCAAGGTGGGAAGGCAGGGGAGGTGGCGGCGCGGCAAGGGGAGGAGGGAGGAGAGAGAAAAGAGAGAGAGAAGGGGAGGAGGTCGGGACGCGCGGAAGAAAAGAGAAGAAGAAAAAGGAGCCGGTCCGATTCGACCGGTCCAATCCGGTCCGGTTCGATTCGGCCGGTTAGATTCGGAATACAAAATTTTAAATTTTTACTCTGCCTCGGAATCGAAAACGAGGTTCAAAAATTTCGAAAAATTTCCAGAAAACTCAGAAAAATACGTAGACTCCAAATATATTTTTAGTTTTGCCACGTGGTCTTTAAATTAATTTTTAAAAATCATCAAAGTTTATATTTTCGAAAAATCGAACCCGATTTTTAAAATCCGAAAAATCTCAAAAAAATTCCTAAAATTTAAATAAAATTAAAATACCAAAAATACTCATAAATAATAAAATTTAAAATCTTGGGGTGTTACATTCTTCCTCTACGTAAAATTCGTCTCGAATTTTTACACAAGCGAATAAAGCACATGATTATACATTGAACAAATAAGGGTACTTGCTACGCATGTCCCGCTCGACTCCAGTGCACTCTTCCACTGACTGGCTCCTCCACAAAACCTTAACCATAGGGATCTGTTTGGATCTTAGCTGTCTCACTTGGTAGTCCACTATGGCTACAGGTTGCTCCTCAAATGTCAAGTTCTCTTTTAGCTCTATTACATCCGGCTGTAGTACATGAGAAGGATCTGGAATGTATTTCCTGAGCATGGAGATGTGAAACACGGGATGAACGTGAGAAAGGTTGGGTGGTAGCTCCAACCGGTAGGCAACTGCTCCAACTCTATCAGTAACCTCAAAAGGTCCGATATACCGAGGCGCCAACTTGCCCTTCTTTCCAAATCTCATGACTCCCTTCATTGGAGAAACCTTCAGGAATACATGGTCGCCCACTGCAAACTCCACATCCCTCCGTCTAGGGTCTGCATAACTCTTCTGCCTACTGAAAGCTGTTCTCAGTCGTTCCCTTATTAAAGGAACTACCTCTGAAGTGTACTGCACTAGGTCTACATCATGCACCTTCGCTTCTCCCATTTCCGTCCAACACAGAGGAGACCTACACTTCCTTCCATATAGTGCCTCATAGGGTGCCATCCCTATGCTGGAATGGTAACTGTTGTTGTAAGCAAATTCCACCAAAGCTAGCTGCTCATCCCATTGACCTCCAAAATCCAAAACACTCATGCGAAGCATGTCTTCCAGTGTTTGGATCGTCCTTTCGGACTGTCCGTCTGTCTGAGGGTGGAAAGCCGTACTGAAGTTCAACTGTGTGCCAAGTGCCTCCTGCAACTTTCTCCAAAACCGAGAAGTGAACTGGGGCCCTCTGTCAGATATTATGGAAGCCGGAACTCCATGCAATCTGACTATTTCTCGAATGTAGAGCTGGGCATACTGTGCCACAGAGTATGTAGTCTTTACAGGCAAGAAGTGAGCTGATTTGGTTAGACGGTCTACAATTACCCATATTGAGTCATATCCTCGCGTGGTACGAGGCAACCCAGTCACAAAATCCATAGTGATCATTTCCCACTTCCATTCTGGGATAGGGAGCTCTTGTAGCTTCCCTGACGGTCTCTGGTGTTCAAACTTCACCTTCTGACAAGTCAAGCACTTGGACACAAAGTCTGCTATGTCTCTCTTCATGCCATTCCACCAGTAGCTATCTTTCACATCATGGTACATCTTGGTGGAACCTGGGTGGACACTGTACAGTGTATAGTGTGCCTCTTGCATGATTTCATTTCTGAGATTGTCCACATCGGGCACACATATCCTTGAACCTTGCACTAGGGCGCCATCATTGGCAAATCCAAAGTCACCACCTTCACCTTGCTGTACTCTTTCTATGATCTTCATCAATTGTTGGTCTCTGTGCTGGGAAACTCTAACTCTGTCTCTCAAGTCTGGCCTCACTGAAAAATGAGCCAGCAATACCCCCTCATCTGAAAGATCTAGGATTAAACCTTGATCCATCAACTCATGTACCTCCTGAATCAATGGTCTCTTCTCTGCTGAAATGTGCGCCAAACCGCTGAAGACTTCTGCTCAAAGCATCCGCCACTACATTGGCCTTCCTGTGATGGTACCGATAGTGCAATCATAGTCTTTCAGAAGCTCCATCCATCTCCTCTGTCTCAAGTTCAAGTCCCTCTGTTGGAAGATGTACTTCAAACTCTTATGGTCGGTGTATATCTCGCACACTTCACCATACAGGTAGTGTCTCCATTTTCGGTGCAAAGACTACACCGCCATTTCCAAATCATGGGTGGGGTAGTTCGCTCATGCCTCTTCACCGCCTTGAAGCATAAGCCACTACTTTTCCATTCTGCATCAAAACACACCCTAGGCCAACTCGAAGCGTCCACAAGACACGGTGTATCCTTCACCACTCATAGGTAGTGTCAACACAAGGCGGTGGTTAGACACTCCTTAAGCTTTTGAAACTCTCCTCACACTATCCATGTCCAAATGAATGGAACATTCTTCCTAGTTAACTTAGTTAAGGGAGCCGCTATCTGGAAAAATCTTGCACAAAACGCCTATAGTAGCCACTAGACCAGAAACTTCGCACCTCAGTGACTGTTGTAGGCCTAAGCCAATCAGTCACAGCTTCAATTTTCTTGGGATCCACTTGAATGCCATCACTAGAAACCACGTGTCCCAAGAATGAGATGCTTTCTAGCCAAAATTCACATTTCGAAAATTTGGCATATAGCTGGTGCTCCCTCAAAGTCTGCAACACCATCCTCAAGTGCCACATGTGTTCTTCCTCGGTCGAGAGTATACGAATGTCATCTATGAATTCGATGACAAAGCGGTCCAAAAATGGCTTGAACACCTGCTCATCAAGTCCATGAAGGTCTTTGGTGCATTAGTGAGTCCAAAAGACATCACCAAGAACTCATAATGACCATATCTTGTCTCGAAGCGCTTTTGGACACGTCCTCATTCCTGATTCTCAACTGATGGTATCCTGATCGCAGGTCTATCTTGGAAAAGAATCTAGCCCCTTGGAGCTGATCAAACAGGTCATCGATCCGAGGAAGTGGATACTTGTTCTTCACAGTCACCTTGTTCAGCTGTCTGTAGTCAATACATAACCTCAATGACCCATCCTTCTTTCTCACGAATAGAACAGGAGCACCCCAGGGTGAAGTGCTCGGACGTATGAAACCTTTGTCCAACAGCTCCTGTAGTTGCTCCTTTAACTCTTTCAACTCTGCTGGGGCCATCCTGTAAGGTGGCATTGAAATGGGGTTTGTACCCGGAACAACATCAATGCAGAACTCTATTCCCCTTTCTGGTGGCAACCCTGGAAGCTCTTCAGGGAAGACATCCATAAATTCTCTGACAACAGGAACATTTTCCATGCTGACACCTTCTACAGATGTATCTCTCACCAATGCTAAATACCCTTGACATCCACGCCTCAACATTTTTCTAGCACTAATTGCTGACACCAAGTTATATGGAGCCACGCTCCTGTCACCATCAAAGCTAAACTCTTCCACACCGGGTATGTGGAAATACACCTTTTTGTTCCTATAGTCTAAGGTGGCATAATGAGTTGCCAACCAGTCCATTCCCAAAATTACATCAAAATCAATCACTGGTAGATGAACCAAGTCTGCTGGGAGAATCTTTCCATCCACTACTATTGGGCTACCAGGAAAAACCATATCTTCATCTATGTTGTCACTAAGTGGGGTAGCTACCGACAAAGGGCATTCTAAAATTGTAGGGTTTCTACCCAACCTCATGGCAAACACAGGGGAGACAAATGAGTGCGTAGCACTCGGATCTATCAAAACACGAGCCTCATAAGAATGCACTAAGAATACCCGCCACAATCGCATTTGAAGCTCGAGCATCCCGTGGGTCGTGGTGAAAACCCGAGCTTGACCCTACCCCGAGTGGCGTAACTCGACATCGACTTCTACCTCTGACCGCCTCCAAATCCACGTCCCCCTTGTCCTCGGCCACATCGAATCGATCGCCGCCATGTTGGAAGCACCCGGATACAACTGGCGAGGAACATTTGCAACAGAACCCTGTGACCCCATCTGTGGCTCACTGAAAACGGGGCATTCCCTAGCAAAGTGACCTGGTTGGCCACACCTGAAACATACTCCTGAACCCATCAGACAAGGTCCTGAATGTCCTCTTCCACACTGTGCACAAGGTGCCAAGGAGGATCCTGATCCAGACCAGGCTGCCTAGAACTATGACCACTATTGGATCCGTACCCTGGTCTGAACCCTCGGGATTTGTGTCTGAAACCACTTCTCTTATTCCTGCTTCTTCCTCTGTAATTAGTCTGGCCCCCACTATCCGAAGTACCCATGTGGGGAACACCTGAAGAACCCTCTGCTTTGTTTTTCTTTGCTCTTCCGCTGTCATCCACCGCATAGCTAATCTCTATCTGTCTGGCTCGATCAACTACCACATCAAAAGACTGATCAGACATCATGGCCAGGTTTGCATACCTCCTGTCAAGCCCCTTTAGGAATCTCTTCACCTTCATAGTTTCTGTAGCTACTGCTGTAGGGGCATATCGCTCAATTCCGTAAATTGCAGAGCATATTCATCTACAGACCTGCCATTCTGTCTTAAGGCCTCAAAGGCCCACTGCTTTTGATCCCTAAAGCTTTCTGGCACAAACCGATTGATGAACAGTTTCACAAACTGAGTCCACGACAAACCCTCCATCCGAAGTAATATGTAGTCATTCATCCACTGTCTAGGCATAGGCCCCATGACATGCTGCATACACTCTATAAGTCTTCTATCAGTCAACTGCAACTCGTTTCTGCCTGTCTCAGAATCCAAAAGCGATATGCATCGTCTGACACATCATAAGTACCAGGCACCAACTTCTTAAAATTGATGATTTGTTTGTAAGGTTCTCCTCTTGGTGCGGTGGATCTTTGCTTTGTGGAGGGTGGACCATATCTCGCGCCATCATGTCGATGGTTCTCTGCAACCCAGAGTAGGCGCCATTGGGTCCATGGGACCTGTGCCATAAAAGATCGATCTCAGATCGTGGCATTGCTCTTCTACTTGAGCGACTCTAGGCCTCCTACCCGCCTCCTGGCGGCGCCTCATCTGTCTTGACACCTCGTCGAGCACATCCGTTACGTGCGATGGCGCCTCTCGCTTCTACGCATTTTCACGAAATTCAGCAAAGATTAGCCCACAAAATTCAAAGCGCACATTACATGACTCTATAGACTCATATTTACACACAATATATGGAGCAGAAACTAGAAGCAAAGATGACAATGCAAGACGAATGTGGACCCTATTTTTCCGCATGTGACTCCTAGTGGACTCTTCCCAACACTTAGACAATTTTTCCCTAAGAATCTGGAGCCTAAGCTCTGATACCACATTTGTCACGACCCAACCTATGGGCCGGACCAAGACTAGGATCCGCCACCCTAAAGCCCCCGAGGCCCGTAGTAAGCCTTAACTATTCATTTACCCAACTCTAAGGCCCATTTGGGCCCAATTTCAAGAAACCAACCGGACAGCGTCCGGCCATAAAATGGACCTACCAACGGGGAGTTTTTGACTCACCCGACCTGTAAACACAATAAACAATCCATTGGGGAGCTCAGCTCACCCTCCACATACTCATATCATCATAATGATAAATGGGAGCTCAGCTCCCTCATCCAGTCCATCAAACATGCATATAATAATTTTACAGGTCCACAATCATAATTTAGTTTACAGACCCAAATCAAATAAACATTTCTAACACATGCGGAAATTCTAGGAGTAAATAAAATTACACAAATATTGATAAACAACCTGCGAGGAAAGGAAGCAGGCAGGTTAACCTCAAAAATATCCTCCTGTGGCTTGGAAAAATATTGAACAGGAGTGAGCGTTCGACTCAGAGAGTAAAATATCAATTTTAACCATAATCTCTATAACTATCTAGAACTAATGCAACCTGTGGAGTGAAATGCAACAGCAATAATATTTTCACATCATAACAGCAAAAAGGTAATTTGGAGCACTCACGCACTCTGTAACATCAATCATAATATATGGGAGCTGATCCCCTATACAGCTCTCTTAAATCCAACCCGTGCGTGAAGAACTCACTCGGACTTCCACTTAATAACCAAATCGTGGTCCCAAATGAAGAACTCAAGCCGTGTCTACCCCGAAGGACCGGGTCCCAGCGAAGATCTCAAGCCGTGTCTACCCGTCCTATCCATAGTCCACACCACATCACACGCACGCTAACGCACGCACACTGCTCCAAATTACCACAACAACATCCATGGCACTTTCACAGTTATGAATGCAACATAAATCGTGCCTAGAATTTATCTACATAGATATATGCATATAAGTGATGCATGGGCATGAACATATAATAATATCGAAATTACAATTAAAATTAATATTTTACTCACAGACTTGACGGTGGTCGCTGAGGCGGTTAGGCGGAGGAAGAAGGCTGTCCCGGCTCACCTGACAATTACATTACAATTATTTAATACAAATGACTCAATACAAATCAAGAAAAGACCAAGTACGTCCTAAGTCGTGCCGAAAATCCGGCAGAGTCTCCCCTATACCTAGGACCTACCCAACCTGCAAAATGGCTCAAAACACACTTCTATATTCACAATCCATATATCCACAACTCAATCTCATCACACAGCCCTTCCTGGGCCCATCAAATCAATCATTCATCACAGTACGTAAAATTTCAATTTAGTCCTTATAATTGATCATTTTTGCAAAAACTGCCCAAATAAGCTCTAAAAATTCTAAAACTTTGCCCCGCGGTCCTTAACAATATTACTAGGCTATTGCAAAAAGAATCATAATTTTTCGAGCTACCACGAATATTTTATTGATTTTTAATCCTATTTAAGCACTAGAAAATTACGAAAAAGTAAGGTTCGGGTTTACCTTTGCCGATTCCGACTTGAGGGCCTTTTCGGGACGTCGATAATGGGGTAGCCAAAACCTCGGTCCAATTCGGAGACTTTTCCTGTAACGGGTCTGTCTAGCCGGAAATTCACAGACCCGATCAACTGTCAAATTTTCGCGAATTGAGGATACCTACACGAAGCCCACAACACGGGGGTTAGTACATAAATTTTTCAGAATTTTCTAAGCTCATTTAATGATCGGAAACCATGGGACCCACCGAAAAACGGTGTCGAAAAATTTTGAAATTTATATCCCCGCGAAGCTCTCGACGAGTGGAGCGCTCTGGTACTCTCAGTTTTCTTGTGGGGTTCACGGTTTGCGAGAAATCTAGCCCAAAAGTTGAAATGGGCTAAAAACTTCCCGGGCAAAAATCGGACAAACCGCTCGATGGATTTCGGTATTCTTGGTGTCTATGGAAAGCTCTCGACGAGTAGATGATTTTAGACACAAGACCCGGTCCGATTGGTGGCCGGATCGGCCGGATTTTGGCCAGGAAGCTGAGGAGTCGCGCGCGCTGCGCGTTGTTTCTGGGGCCGTTTTCCAGCGTTCAGCGGCGCGTGGGGAGGGAGAGGCGGCGCGCAAGGTGGGAAGGCAGGAGGTGGCGCGGCAAGGAGGGAGGAGAGAGAAAAGAGAGAGAGAAGGGGAGGAGGTCGGGACGCGCGGAAGAAAAGAGAAGAAGAAAAATGAGCCGGTCCGATTCGATCGGTCCGATCCGGTCCGGTTCGATTCTGTCGGTTCGATTCAGAATACAAAATTTTGAATTTTTACTTTGCCTCGGGACCGAAAACGAGGTTCAAAAATTCCGAAAAATTTCCAGAAAACTCAGAAAAATACGTAGACTCCAAATATATTTTTAGTTTTGCCACGTGGTCTTTAAATTAATTTTTAAAAATCATCAAAGTTTATATTTTCGGAAAATCAAATCCGATTTTTAAAATCCGAAAAATCTCAAAAAAATTCCTAAAATTTAAATAAAATTAAAATACCAAAAATACTCATAAATAATAAAATTTAAAATCTTGGGGTGTTACACCTCTATTATGCAAAGTGTAAAAATATTCTCTCTACACCTGAAAATTTATTCCATTTATAGAAAGAAGAATGATTTAATTTACACATTTCTTGAGAGAGAAAAGAGAAATACTGACTAAGTTCCATACTGGAACCGTTCAGGTCAGCGTCTAACAGAAAAATAAGTAATTTGAGGTTAGAGAAATTTTACTGTGTAAAATTTGAAAGTTGATGGGATTTTATGTTACATTTTTAAGTTGATGGACTGTAATATTACAACTAGATAAGTTCATGAACAGTTGTCAAAATTTATCCAATTTACTAGGTGTGATCCTTATTAATTCATGATAATCTTGTAGAAAAAAAAAAGATATTTAATTTTAATTGTTTGATTAACATATATATATATATATATATATATATATATAATTAAATTTATAGATAAATATTATATTCATGAATGTCGAAAATCTCATTAGAAAAAAACTACAAAAATGTCTTTTTCATAAAATTTTTCAAATTCAAACTTTTTTATAACTCTAATCTTAGAAAATTAAACTCATCACATTATCAAATTTTAATATGAAAATTTATCCTAAAAGTAAGGCAGACGAATTTAAATCTCCTGGACTTGTTAAGCATATGAAATCATAAAAAATCAAGCGTCGTGAGAATTAAACCATTATATATACAACTTATAATCTTTAAATTATAATTGGTAAGTGAATTTATTCCTTAATTCATAATAAATAAGTTTTTTTTCTGTAATAATAACAATAATATAATAAAAAAAACATAATAACAAAGAAGTAATATAACTTTGAAGCAACTTCAAACGGATGAGAAGGATTTTAATTCCAGTTATTTTTGGGTAAATTGTATAAACGATATTTCAATGTAGGCTATATAATAGCAAGTATCTAAATTTTAATTTGAAATACAAAATTTTTGATTTTTAGTTTAAGTAACATAAAATCACTCGTAACCTTTAATAATAAGTTTTTAAGTTATCTTTATTAACACATTGCTTTTCATATTAAAAAGAATTATATTTTCTCTGTCTTTATTTGATACTTATCAAGAAAAATTTTAATTAATGAAACAAAATATTTTATAATTAATTTTTCTCTGATTTTCCTATATCTTGCTCTTTCTTTATTCATAATCCCGATGATACAAATTGCACAAATCAATATTTCAGTAATTCAAGACCTGTCTTCTCAAAGCTATCAATTGATGAAAATATATTTTTTAATATGATAAACACCACGTCAATAGAAATAATCTAGAAACTGACCACTGAATGTCACAAAAAATTTTATGTTACTTTAATTAAGGATCATGAAATTTTATATTTTAAATTGAAGTTTAAATACCTTACTATTTTATATCTTTAAGATACTGTCTATGTAATTTACCCGTTATTCTCTTCACTAGTCGAAGCTTTCTCATGCATGATAAGTTTCTTGCTTCTTGAAAATGTCCAAACAGGACTCAGTAGCAAGGCCACGGTTCCAGAAGTGTTTGTAGTATTCGCTGTAAGTAAAGTTGCTATAGATTGGCGGATGCAGATGATGGTCTGCCAGCGGAGGGGCTGGTCCCATGACAGCATCAGGTGATGGGCAGTAGAATGTTGGGATGGAGATCCTCTCTTCCATGCTGTTTACTACAGCCCTGTGGAGCACACTCTTGTAACGATCGTTACTGATTACCTGCAGCAAGTAAATAAAAACTCAAATTAGTTTCAATAATGAATAAAACTTCCATCGCTAGAAATGTAATTAAGACAGACAATAAGACATTGTAATTAATTAATGTTGTTGGCTTAGAAGAAAATTTTCGGCATCATTTTCATTCTAGAAATGGCAACCTGAATTGAAAATGGTCTTAAGACATAGTAATGAACACGCCTATAATATGGTGTTGACATAAAATGTTTTTTGAACAAGAAATTAAAAGAAGGGAACAAGTGACGGAATTAAACCGAGATAGATTTTTAAAAAGCCGCTTCAATTAGTATTAAGGGAGTGTTTGATTTAGAATGTGAGATGTAGACAACCAAAATATGAATTGTGGTGTTTGGCAAGTTTAAAAAATGATATAATTTTATTTTTTATTTTGACCATATTATCCTTTTTTATTTAACTTGAAAATTCATATTTTTATTTTTTTATTTATAATTTTAATATTTTAGTTAGCGTATTTCAACTTTGTTAAAATATTTTTTATTAATAACATAAAATATAAAATATTTATTTATATCCAAAAACTTAAAATTAATTATAAATTTTTCTATTAACAATAATAATTATTTTATTATTTTATCTATATTTTTAAAATTATTTAATTATCTTAAAAAATAATTATTTTCTTATTTCAATAATAAAATAAATGATATAATATAAAAGATTAATAATTATATATTTATTTAAATAATATAATATATTAATTTAATAATTATATATTTAATTTAATAATAAAATAAATAATATAATGTAATAAATTTATAATTTTATATTTATTTAAATAATAAAATAAATTATATGATATATACCCTTATTAGTCATTTCACATATTAACAGCAATAGCTAAATATAATTTTACCAAACACTTAATATAAAACAACTATCATCATTTATCGATTATCACTATCAGTTGTATTCAACAGTTAATCTAAACAGGCCCTAAATAAATACAGTTAATATTATATTTTCTTTCCCCATAATAAAGTTATGAGTTTTAAAAATATGATTCTTCAAAAAACAAATTATATTACTCTATGATTAAAAAAAAGACTATATAAAATTGCCAGAAATTGAGAAATTTATGATAAAATAATTTCCCTTTTCACCGTAATGGTAAATAATTTTAGAAAAACTAGATAGAAAGACTTGAACTCGAAATCTCCTACTCTACTATTTTATATAGGGTTATACACAGTTCTTCTAGTCTCAAACCGAACTGAAGAACCATACAAAAATTATTTTGATACTTTAATTTAGTTCTAATTCTTCATTAAGTATCAAACTAAAACCATATCAAAACAAAAACGAGAACTAAATTTATACATATATTTTTCTATATTTTTTTTTGATATATCATATACTTTCAATACAATTATATGTATTATATATTTATATATAATTTTGTACTAAATATCAACTAATATTATATTTTATTTTTTTATATTTTCTTAATAATTTAATTATAAATACATTAAATTACTTTATAATTCTTAATTATATAAGTGCTATTATACTATATATTTATGTGTTAATTCTTAATTTTATTTGTATCTTTAAGTTAAATATTATATAATTAATAAATTATTAAAATGTATATTATATAATATATTTAATCTTAAATTATACATGCATCTTATAGTTAAAGATTATATTATTTAAAAATAGCTAAAAGATATATTATATAATATATTATGTATTAATAATTCAATTCAAAACTTTAATGTTAATTAAGTATATTTTTTATGAAAATAATTATATAAAATTATTTTAAAAATTGAGAACTAAACTGACGTAATATTGAACCGAACTAAAACTAAAGAATCAAAAATAGTATTGAATTAAAATCGAAACAATAAAAAACCAAATCAGAATTATATCAAAATTTCAGTTCAGTTCTAATTTCTAAACAAACTCCAAACTAAACGAAAACCACACACCTTTACTTTTAAGGCATAAAAAACCAACCAAGTTATCACTTATCGGCATAAAACCATTTGTTAGCATGATAGCATTAATAAACTACACACACACATATATATATATATATATATAAAAGGGAAATCGACTCCATACCGCTTATTAAAAAATAAAGGGGAAATCGACTCCATACCTGTAATTGATCTCCGATGTTGACAGTGAATGTATATGGTATAGGTTTGACAGCAACCCAATTGCCATTTTGGAGGACCTGAAGTCCTGGTACATCATCCTGAAGGAGAATGGTAATCACATTAGGATCTTTGTGTCCAGGTAATCCATAAGTCAGCTCTGGCTGTGGACATGGAGGATAGTAATTAATTGCCATGTGTTGTCCATGCTTCCCCAGTGCCCCATTTATGTATTCCCTTTGTAGACCTAAGCTTTCTGATATTGCTTCGAGCAGTCTTAGTGCTAATCCTCTTGTATGCCTGCAATACTCACCAGCAACGTCTCTGTATACCCCAGTCCCCCCCACCCGCCACACCCAAAAAATAAAAAATCATGTCATGCGCCCATCAAAAGAGCCAGTACTCAAATTTCTAGCTAGTCAGAATACCTGAAAGATGGAGGGTTGCTGGGCCATTCCTGTATGTAGTCCTCTAAAGGGTGGCAATGGAGTCTCAAGAAATCTCTCCAGTTGGATGCCTTTTCAGTTTTCACATTGAAGCTTGTGGAGAGTCTTGTTGTCTTCATTGGATCTTCGGAGTAATTCTTCAGCCTCTCACTCTCTGGCAAATGAAAGAATTCCTTCGATACGCGCAGCATTTCATCGATCAGCTTCTTCGAAATCCCGTGGTTCTTAACCTTATCATCAAGAAATTTATACAACACATGCAAGTGCTGGGTTACAGTTCGTCCATAAAAATAATAATAATAATAATAATAATCCCACAAAGAGTAAGAAAAATTATGTCCACCTGAAAGAAACCATAGTCTTGGCAAGCTTTGCCTATGTCTTGGATCAGGCTAAATCGATCAGGACCATCGAGGCCTTGGAGATCAAAAAGAGGAATGAAACCATCCGAGGTCTGAACTTCACTAAAATTTGGTCTATCAGATGAAGGTCGGATGTAATTTGAGGGAACATAGTTTACTGTAGACGCAAGGTCAGATAAAAGTGGCTTTGCAATAGCCATTGCAAATCAAAAAATATTGATCCCGAGCCTTTCCAACAATTCCACTATTAGTGACGAAATTTTGAGTGGGTGAGTAATGAGCTAATGTACTGTTGTCTCCCTACTTATATATAAACAGTCACCCACGCAAAAAATTAATTAAAGTAGCTTAATTAAGATAAAAGTTGATAAAAATATTTTTTCACACATGTTAACAAATTGTTGCCATTAATCTACAATGACAAAACTAATTATCTTTTTTTTTTAATAAAATTGACTTGTTAAACATTAAATGTAATTATTGTTAATTAAAAAAAAAAACAAATGTTTTATATCTAGTTAGATTCAATAGCTAACTTACTGTACAGAGCCAGATCATTAGAGTCTCCATTCTTTTAATTCTCCATTCATGAAAAAGAAAGCTCATTTACAGCCTTCTTAATTTCTCACCCAATAACGTTTCATAGCTTCTGCTTTGGGAATTTACACATTGCATATGAGTTTGTTAGAGAAACAACCTTAATTAATTTGATTACCTATTATATATATATATGAGTTAAGGCTTGTTACTATACTTGATGGTCTAAAATTAAAAAAATTTATCCAATTTTTCTCAAATTTAATTTTTTTTAAAATATTTATGAAAAATAAATTCAATTAAAAAATATAAAAATTTATTTTAACATCTTAATTTTAAATGTCTTTTATCACACTCACAAATATTTAATAGATCTATGAATTATAAATATATATATATATATATATATATATATATATATATATATATATATATATATATATTTTAAAATAATTATTTCTAATAATTTAAGAGACTATGTATACAAGATATTTTAATAAAAAATTACACTAATTATTTTTATTAAAATATCTTGTATACATCATCTCTTAAATTATTATATATATAAAAATGATATAATAGATTAAATCAACCTAAAAATTCTCTAACATTATCCAAAATTTTAAATTTTTTAATATTTGAACAAATTGGGTTTTAATATTATTTGAATGTCAAATTATTTAGTCTCTTATTTGACCACATAATGAGGATTATTTTTGTCTATATAGAATCTCTATATTCAAATTACGAACGCAATTATTGATATTTATCCTCCAATTTAGCATTTGATTATTTGTTGTGGTCCTATAATTCTAGGCTGTGGATTGAGCACATTGATTTTGAAAATCTCAGTTACTTTCACGGGGATGAAATTGAATTTATTGAATTACTTCTTATTTAAATATTAAAATTTTATAAAAATTCAATTTAATTAATTTTTTTATTAATTTTTATATTTAAAAATCTAATCTCTTTATTTAAAAATTAAAATTTTACAAAAATTTATTTTTATTATTTTTTTTATCAATTATCATATTTAGAATGAAACAATTAAATTTTTAATTTAAAAGATTATTTAAAAAAAATAGACATCAAACATAATTATATGAGAATTTAACTGATTTTTTTTTATAAATGATTTATTCTAAATGAAACTAATAAATCAAAGAATTTAATTCTTTTTTACTTAAAAATTCATTTTAATATAAATGAAAATTAGACAAAAAAAATAATATTATTATGTGAGAATTAAATTAAATATTTCTTTTTTTTTTTCTTTCAAATGAAGAGTATGTATTTGAATTTCAAGTTTGCATAATTACCCATAAAAACACATTCAGTTAGTGATGCGTATTGCATGGTTTTTCTCAAAATTATTGGATGACAATATTGGCAGGACTCTAATATATATATATATATTGATAGATTCCTTTTGAATTAAGCCATCCGACTTTGCTTAGCTGATCTGGACTTATATCTGCTTAAGAAAGAGCTGTTGGCAGAAAGATAAGCGCGTTGAACAAATGGCAGCAGAACTGCAGAAGCAGCCTAACGTCCCCAACAAAACTTTACTAATGTCTATCAACAATGTCTTGTTCCTTGACGAAACTGAAAGCTTTAGCACATGTCTTACGAAGGGTTCTGATGGTGTAACATCATCGTGCATGCATCACAGGAATTGCTGTCACCAACCATGGGAGGTGGCTGCAACCATTGAATCTTGAATTTGGCCCCTATGACTAGTAAAATACTAAAAGCCATCAATGACAAGAACACAATTTTCTCAATTCTGTCGCTATGCTGAAGTGTAGAGATTAATTTTCTACCTGTTTTCTTGTATTTGGGTGTAGTTCATTTGTGATGGGTGTTGGGACCTTGGGCTTGTCTTGAATCAACTTGATCCCTGTTAAAGAACTACATAAATGATTTGGACCAACAAGACGATGTCAATAGGCTCTAACTAGGCCAGAATCGTGAATCAATAGTAAGTGCCTTACCGGGAGGCTCATCTACAATATTGGGCCATCTACTGGCCCATTCATTTCTATCCATCCACATGTCAGCATAACTATTGCATGCACGTCTCTTCTCGAAGAAATCTAGGAAAGCAATTTGCATAAAAAGATATTTTAATAAAAATAAATATATCAATAATAATTATTAATTTTTTAAAAATAAATATTTAATAATTACAAATTTATAAATTATCTATATATGAATAATATTAATTTAATTAAAAATAATTTAATTAAATTTCTTTCACTTTTAAAATATAAGGAGTGGTAGGTATTGTATTTGAACTATTTATTTTTAAGAAAATTATTTATATGAAATATTTTATATTTTTATTTAAATTTTAATTAGAAATTTTTATAAGGATATGATTTTTTATATATATACTAATAATTAATAAGTGAAAAATATTATATAAATGAATTTAATTATAATTTTTTTAAAAAATATTTTCAAAATAAAAAAGATAATTTTAATTTTATAAATTTTATTATAATTTATATAATAATTTTTTACTAATTAATCATTAAACAAGTCATGTTATGTGGTATTACCGTCGAATTATATAATTTCTGCTAAACAAGTGGCTACAATGAAACCACCATCAAAAGGTCGGCTGCCAAGCTGTCACACTGCACGAACTGCACCAAACTGTAAACTTCGCTCTCGTTTGGCTACTTTTCTACAAACCGCCACGTAGCGGTAGCAATCTCCATGTTGGCATAATACCGTCCGCTTTTTACACTGTCCATACACACGTACTACCGGATAAAACCGGTCCTTCTAGAGGTACGTCACCAATGGGGCTCACGCAAGGGCAGAGCTGAATGCGCTTTTACGCAGATAACCTCAGAGGGAGTTAGAGTTTGTGGCTGATATTCGAAGATGAATGAACAGGCAATTGGGAAAAAGAAATTCAGAAAAGTGCAAGGGTGGGCTTTAGCCTAATCAGCCACTAAATCTTCGCCACATGGCATCATCCGCCCCGTTTTCTCCTCAGTTTACCCTTTACTTCATTTGCAGCCTCAAATATAATTTAGCGAATTTTTAAACAAAAATAAATCCACAAGAAATTATAGTGGCTGAGATTGCTCCTTTGTACCCAATTGCAGTTTGTGGTGTTTTACGTCTCACCGTCACCGAGACTCCCTTTCACTTCTCTCCTTTCCTCTACTGCGGCCTTTATTTCTCTATACGAATTCCATTCCATTTTCTCTTTTTTTTTTTCCTCTCCTGATTCCAACACACCATTGCCGGAAACTGTTAGTTCCCATGTGAGTCTCCAGTGAGTCCAGTACGTGTGTGATCGCAGACTCCATCCGTGCTTCCGCAGTTGTAATCCCCCATGGCTTTACCGGAAGGTACTTTCTCTTGCATTTTCTAGGGCTCTTTCCCTATTCAACTCTCCATTTGGTTGCCGAGAAAAATTGACGAGGAAATCTGATTTCTACTAAGCCAAGTTCACTTTGCATCTTGGCTTCGTTTGCTCTTTAGTATTATTATTATTATTATTATTATTTAACTTGTGATATGAAAAATATTGGATTTGAATTTTTGGTGAATGTTTCTCGGCAACCAAGGAGAGGATTTCGTATTTGAATAGTTTTGATGTATTGGTGAATTTGAAAGGTGGATATATGCAAGTGCTTGTTGATTACTGATTCAAGTTTTTTTCCTCCTTTTTTTTCTGTATCCTCTTTGTCACTTTCTAAAGGATTTGGCATCTACGCGTTCGTTTTGGTGAGGATTCTGAATAAAGGAATTTTCTATTAGTTCTTTCGGAGAAGCTTTTGTTTGTCTGTCTCTCCCTCTCTGTTCTGGTGGATTCTTAAAATTCTTAAAGGATTTATATTCAATTTAAATACAGCATATACACAGTGTATATGAACTGGCATTCCTAATTGTTCACCTACGGATCTCTATCGATTTTTGTGGCTTTTTTTTTTCTTTTCTTTTTTTGCAGTAGTATTCACTTACCAGTTATTTTGGAGTTCAAAAACAACGGCTTTATTTCTAGTATTCAGTATTACAAGAAATGAAAGGAGGTTTCTGTTTTATCCATTGCCCGTTAGAGAGGATTTGAAGCAGCGCTAGCTGCCGACGTCCAGTAATGGACACTTACTCCTCCGGAGAAGACTTGGTTATTAAGGTAGAAATCTATTATTTATTTATTTATATTTATTGCTTTTAGAATTTTCAGTTATTTTGTATTTTGGAAATTGAAGTAGTAAAATAAGCGTTGAAGTATCTGAATTATGAAGTTACGTCAATGATAGACAAGAAAACCTTATACAATTACCAAGCAACGTGAACGATGGACAGAGGAGGAGCATAATAGATTCCTAGAAGCCTTGAAGCTCTATGGACGAGCTTGGCAGCGCATAGAAGGTTATAATTTGCAATGATTATTTAACTTCTCTTTCATTATTGTTTTATTTCAGTTATCACTAATGTTCTAACTGATTTTTTTTTTTAATTTTAATTTATGGTCTAATTATATAATTAATTTAGGGGAATGATCTGGCTATTCCTGTTAGGAATGCCATGAAATGTTATGTATTTTCTCTTAATTGAACATTGTTTCTTCTCTTCTTTGTGTGTCTTGCTTGGTGGTGCGCAGAACATATAGGAACAAAGACTGCTGTGCAGATCAGGAGTCATGCGCAGAAATTCTTTTCAAAGGTCAGTCAACACCTACTTGCCTGAGTCTCATATCAACTTATATTTCTATTTCTATATCTCTTGGCATCATGAAATATGATGATCCTGCAATGGTATTAAATTGTTAACTATTTTTTTTTTATATGGTGTAATTCTATTGATGTGTTTATTTTTCATTGATGCTCTCTGCAAGTAAACTGAATGTGTATGTTGTTTTCTCGTATGTCTGATCTGCAAAAGACACACAGGCGCACAAACTGAGCATTAAAAGATTATTAAGAGCTTGGCTATGCAGAACACTTTTTGCTTGTAGCCTTTGACATAATTTAACTAATAATTGTCAACTCAAGCACCCAGGAGAGTATTTTTAATCTGAGCATTTTTTTCCCCTTTCATGTGTTTGGCCTTTTCACGGTCTTTATGGTCTTGTAGGTTGCATCATTATCTATCAAACTGTCTTTGTAAACTTCTTGTTGACATTATGGATGCTCTTAGTTTTGGCACTCAAGTAAGTTGATCTTGCAGTACTACAAGGACGATTTCGGCTAATGACTAAACCTAGAATTTTGTGCTGTTTAGGATTGGAACCTGATACCAATCAAGGTTCAAAAATAGCAAGCAAATTGAATTTATGTGCAATAACTTGTGAAGGTCAGGTCTTCTAGTAGTACTGGTGTCTGTCATTCAGGCCAACATGTAATTGTATGACCATGAGCAGCATGGTTTTAAATCGCGGTCGCAGTCACAGTCACAATCAAGGTCACGGTCGTAGTTAATGGAAATGGGCCTGTAACGGCTTGGCGCTACGCAAATTTTTTTGAAAAATTTGCAAAGTTCATAAAATGAGTAGATATTGGTAGAAATAAATAAAATTAAGATATACAATTATATGCTAAGTATTTATATATCAAATAAAGACGTTATCATCTATCATATTTGGACATCATTAACATTTACTAATTTAGACTTGAAATAATTATATAAATTGTAAATAACTAACCTTATTACCAGCAAAATGAATGTCTAAGAGGTTCTTGATAGTCTTGACTTTTCCAACATCTACACTTATACTTAGTTTTAGCAAATAGGAAATATCTAAAAAATTAAAATTTTATTTGATGTTATTTTGTAATTAATAATTATTTTAATAAAATTAATTCTAAAAATGTTTCAAGAAGCAACAAATAACAATTATATACTTGTTTTTTAGAAAAATAAATCAACATTAGAAAAAATACACATAAACTATAAGTTTAACAATAAATCTAACATTAACAATAATTTTCAACAATAAATATGCAAAAAAAAAAAGAAAAAAAATCAGTAAATAATTGACATAAATACCAAAAAAATAAAGAACACTCACATTTTTAAGACGTTGCAACTTGCAAGGTTGTAGAACTTGTAGTAGACTAGAGAATAGAGAATGTTAAGGCCTTTTGTTTGCAAGAACAAAATTTGAACACTCAATAGGGGGCTGCTCACTACTGTCTTTTGTTTTCAAGTAAGAGAAAATGAGTTATGAAGGTGAAGACTAGAGAATGGAGCATTATTTGAAAGTAAAAAAGTGAGTTTGGACTGAATTATTACTCTGAATTATTCTCTGCTATTTTGGACTGAAATTCGGTAGTTTTTGGATTGTTTTGGGCTGGTAAAATCATGTGATTTTTGCCCCCCACTAGCCCACAAATTCTGCCACATTGGTAACGGCCGTTACCATTATTTAATAATGGTAACGGCCGTTATTCTACAAATCAAAATAGGCCCTTAAATAACGGCCTAAAGGGTAACAGCCTCCTTTAAACCCTATAAATAACATAACGTAACGGCCGTTATATGATTCCATGATGAGTAGTCAGATTTAATCTTATGTGATTGCTGGGGTCCACTGTAATGCATGATGCTGTTATATCCTTGTGATGTAGGATGATTGGCATGACATCATTGTTATGTCTAAAGCTCCTCTCACTGTAATTTTGGACTACTTCCAGAAGTGACTAATGGTAACAAGGACGTATGTGGTTATTACAGTTCTTGAGATATGTTTGGACCATCTGTCATACGATAAAAATGTTAATCAAAGGCCTTTGGTTTATGGATATTGATCTTAACAAAGGTGACAAACTTTTTAGAAAAAGGTTCTTATGGAGTTTGGAAGGTAGTATACTTTTATGTAGTTATAATAATTAAGTCATATTTATAGATTGGCAACTTGGGAAATTACAGTGGATGTATAGTAGATTAGTGATCATTTTGGCAGTTGGGGCACATTAATCCATATCTTAATTTCCTGACCATTCCTTCTCATTGGAAATCTCTGATTAATGAAGATAGCAAACCTGCCAAGCAAATTTTCCAACTTTGATGCATGCAACCAATTTAGGTGAGCTTGTTCAAGTCCTGTTAGGTCTTGGCTCGGTTCTAAATTCAATTGAGCCATGTATTTGACCTGTAGCTCACTTTAGCATCTACTCTAGGCTAGTTATTCTTGCTCTATAAGTTGACATAATTTTTCGTATCTTATTTGGATGGATGATCCATGTTGTCATTCTCTTCTCTTGAAATTTATTTCTTCAAGTTCATTGATGGTTGCCTGCCCATCTTCCTTGAAGGTCAAAAGTGTGGATCTTAGTTCTTGGCAGTTGTTTTGCATTGCTTACTTCCCATAAGCTGTTTATTGATTTTTGCTTAAAATAGAAAACAAGTATTCTCAAGATTCCAAGTTTCCAACCAAACATATTTTCCTAATTTTAAATTACAATGTAAGCAGAGACGAATATCCTAAGCTATCAAGTTTTTGTAAATACATCATTTCCTTAGGCTTAGTTCAGCAGTATTTTGCTCTTTTGTTTTTGGGATGCTCCTCAGTCTTTATCAGGATTTTTATTTTTGCCTGCTTTAATTTCCTCCGCCATCAAATCAACCTCTGCCCGAGATAGGATTGGCTCTTTTTGAGCAAGGCAAGTCTTCTGGTCAAGCAAAGTAGGTTGGTGCTTGCTAGTGTTTCTGCAGCACTGTCACTTTCAGTTTTCTCATACCAGAATTGTAAGCTTTACTTTGCTGATGTTATAATAAAATCAATATGTTCTTATAGTAAAGAAGTATAACTCTTAGTGCTGCTGTAGTCTGGATATGTGAGAAATAAATTCCCTCCTATTCTGATACAATTTCTTTCAATTTTGACACCAGAGAAAGGGAAGCATTGTGTTCTCTAAAGGCTGCACAAGATGTGAAATGATCATAAAATCTCTATCTATTGATAAATGTCTTTGAATGTCTTCATATATATATATATATATGTATTTGAAAAAGTGTTCGTGCAATTGTCTAAGGTTCCATTTTTTTCACAGAAAACGTTTCTTGGCATTTTCCACATTTTCTGCTGTCTGGGATGCTAAAGAAAATTTCCAACATAGATTGTTTTTTCTAGGCAAATTTCAAATTGGTATGTCTTTTTCTAGACTATCACAAACTTATAAAATGGAAGGAATCTATAAGGAAAATATTTAACCATGTGACTTTAGATGCATCAATGATTTGGTGATCATCTTCAGTCGTCATCGACCATTGGATTGTTGTCAATAAACAACACCCACAAGGTCCCCCTCCCTCTCTTACTTTCATCATTTTTTTAACGAATGCTCTCGTATTTAACTAAAATTAGAAAAAATAAGAAGTCTTTGTAGATCCAAACATTTTCAGTATTATATACTCAAAGAAAATTCATATTTTCAAAAGTACTTGAAATTCGAAAAAATTACTTTCAACTAGTTTCTAGTATTCAATCAAAAAATAAAAAATAAATAATTTTCTCAATTTTTTTCAAAAAACATGTTATTTACTAGGAAATTGATGGAGCCTAAATCTTATAAGCACAGATCCAAAGTAAACATGCATATTTTTAAAGTTCATGAGAATAATCAAATGGCACCATATTATTTGAATTGGGCATATGTATGATGCATAATGTTTTATATACCAAATTTATTTTGTTGTGTACCATAAGATATTCAAAATCGTGATTGGAGTACAATGACATCAAGATTACATCATAATGCATGTGTATCAATAAATATTCTCCACATGTTTATGTTGTAGTTAATTATGATATAAATATTTCGTTTTCTGTAATGGTACTTAATATAGTCAAGAGTAACCAACCAGCCTTGAATCAAAGATTTAAGTTTAGAATGAATAGAAGCTTTACATAAGCTAACTAGCTGAGTACTGCTAACAACTATCAGAACTAAGACAACTCAACTCAACTAAGCCTTTATCTCAAAAATTTGGGATCGGCTATATGGATTCGCTTTCTCCACTCTAAACGATTTTGGGTTAAATCCTCAGAAATATGTAATGCTTCTAGGTCATGTTGTACTACTCTCCTCCAAGTCAATTTAGGTCTACCCCTTTTTTTCTTTCTATCCTCTAACCTAATGTGCTCTACTTATCTAACTGGAGCCTCCGTATGTCTACGCTTCACATGACCAAACCACTTCAATCTCCCTTCTCTCAACTTATCTTCAATTGGCACCACTCTTACCTTTTCTCTAATACTCTCATTACGGACTTTATCTAATCTAGTATGGCCACTCATCCACCTTAACATTCTCATCTCTGCAACTCTTATCTTAGACGCATACGACTCTTTCAGTGCCCAACACTCACTACCATATAACATAGCAGGTCGTATGGCTGTACGGTAAAATTTTCCTTTCAACTTATTAGGAATCTTACGATCACATAAAACTCCCGTGGCACATCTCCACTTCAACCATCCGGCTTTAATCCTATTACTAACATCCTCCTCACATCCCCCATCTACTTGAAGGAATGAGCCTAGATATTTAAAGTGATTACTTTGGGACAGTACCACTCCATTCAAACTAACTCCTTCTCTATCACCAGGTTGGCCTTCACTGAATTTGCAATGCATGTATTCTGTTTTCGTTCTACTTAACTTAAAACCCTTTGACTCTAGAGCACTTCTCCAAACTATCAGAACTAAGATACGAGGAAAATTCAGGCCTTTACAACTGATTGACTTTCCATTGCATAGTGGCACACAAACAAATTGGTAGCTTAATCTATCTGCTTCTGGTTAATCTACAGAGGTTCTGGCTTGTTCCATCCTGTCAGAATATTATACACAAGCTACTTATGTGGAACCTTCTCAGTGTCTTTGTCTTGACTTAAATCACAATTTCTTTTCCCCATTCTGGTAATAAGGGGGGCTGGTTTGGCCAAGGAGTCAAGCTGACTGCTTGGCCAAACCAGCCCCCCCTTTTTTGTTTACTAACATTAGGGAATGTGCAAATATGATTTTTTATAAATTTCCACTTTGGTTAGCCTTGCAATGAATTTAGCTAAAAGGGAATTGAAGAGAATACAAAATTAAGAAATTCGACTTTCAAAATTTATGATTTAACAAAATAATTGGATATGATAATTTGGTGAGCACTAAGTTTAAGAGTGCAGAAATTTAAATGGGGAAAGATTTTAGTTAATTAATGAAAGCAACAAATATTTCACAAAGAAGAAGATCCTTGTATCATGGATAGTCAAAGCCAAACTTTTATAAATGCATGGGTAAAAATCTAGTTGTGACAATGCCAATGATGACAATGCATGGGTAAAAATTGTTTTTGAGAGTGGATTTACAAAATCAATGCTTAACATGCTTTGCAATGAGCATAAAATAAAAGCCTAAAAAACACATGGTATTGATGTTCATTACCACATGTTACTTATGCCATATTTTCTTAGTCATAGAACTTGGCCATTAGCGTGATGGTTTATTGTCCCAATGCACACACTGGGAGAATCAAAGTCCTGGTATTGAATCACTAGGCTAACTGATGCAGTTAAGGAAGATGCTATTTAGGAATTATGTTGATTTAATTTTTCATTGTAAAATTCACAAGTTTAGTTTTATTGTTTAGGAAATTTAATTAAGAAGTTATATTTTTATTGTTTAGCAATATTTAAAGAGTAATTAGGTTTAGTATTTTCCTTTTAGCATTAGTGTGAGATTCCTAATTAGATATTGCTTAGTAATTTCTTGTTGAGGATTGTAACTCTACATATTTTAGGGGAGTTTATCATTCTTGTTATTGATATTGAGAATTAATAAAGTTGAAAATTTGTTGTGTCTTTTGTGTTCTTCTCGTTCTACATCACTGACTTACAGGTAAAGATGATTTGTTATTATGAGGGTGGAAGATGAATAGCCCCCTCCCTTTGCACTTTTCTCCCTCTCTCCCAAACAATAAATTGGCCATTTTGTAGCATAGTCCAATAAGCCTCAAAAATGGACCAAAAAAAAGAGGGAAAAGAAAACTCTTAGATTTAAGACTCTCAATTCTCCACCTCTCCCTCCCTCTCTCTCTCTCTCTCTCTCCCCCCACTCCTGTGTGTCTCTGTTGTGTATGATTGGGTTGGGGGGTTAGGGGTGGGATGTGAGGTTTTGTTTTTGCACTAATTTGCAAGGGAATGCTAAATGAGCAAGCATGGAAGATCTTTATGAATTTTCTTTTTCTGTTATTTGTTAGAGGATCTTAGTGCTCTAAATGTAGAAGCTTTTTAGTCTCATCTTCTGGATTTTTGGAAAGAAGAAAGAGGTATCCTTGAAGTTTCCTTTTTTTCCTTTCCTATCAATGAATAATGGTTATTGTTGATTAGCATGAAGATTTTAACTCAGTTAGCAGAGTGAATGCTTTATATGTCCTGTTGCCTAAAGCATAGTGGTTATTTCTAGTGATAAATTCTTATCCTATGATTCCCATCCCATCGGCAGTATGGAAATAAGTCAGCAATGCAGCTTGTGTCAATTTATGAGGTGACAGTGTGTAGAACCAAGTGGCATGACTGGTTTATCATGTGACGTGTCTTTGTTAAAAAATTAGTGCAGATGATCTGACCAAATACCATATTTCAGCAATATATCTATGCAAACTTTAGGGATGTTCACAGATCTTCCATTCCAGGAGTTCAACCACTAGTTTCCTAACATACTCTTGAAACTTTAGGACAAGGGCTTTCACACTCTCTTGGAAGCCTTTTGAAGAGATATTGGTCTAATGGCTTTAGAAGTGAATCACTATCAACTTCCAATTAAGGGTGTGCAGTTTTGGTTCCGGTTCGATATCTACCTAGGAAGTGGAATTGAATTGAAATTTCGGTATGATTCCACTTCGATTCTTCAATGTTTCTGTTTTGGTTTGGTTCTTGTTTTTTTGGTTTCAATTTAGGTTTCAGCTCTTGAAACAATTTTACACAATTATTTCCATGAAAAGTCATACCTAAATTACCATTTAAGCTTTAAAGTTAGTTTTTAATACATAATATATCATATAATATGCCTTTTACCTATTTCTTAATTATATAATCTTTAATTAAAAATACATATACAATTTAGGATTAAGCATATTATATAATATTGTAGTACACTTATAATTAAAAATTATAAAGTGATTTAATGTATTTATAACTAAAATTGTTAAGAAGAGATAGAGGAATGAAAGATAATAGTAAGTTGTCATAATCCTAACTGTGTACTATTATATAATTAAATTGATATAATATATCTAAAAAAAATAGAAAAACTTATGTATAAAATTGGTTCTTGTTTAGTTCTTAGTGAAAAACCAAACTGAACTAAAATAGTAAAATAAGTTCAGTTCAGTTCGGAACCCCCAAGAACCATGCGCCCCTTACTTTCAATAATCATCCTCTTCATCTTGACATTCCATAGATTGGTCAACGAGGTATTTGTGAAGTTTGTTCCAGTGTGTGTGCATTTGAGGAGTCGCCTTGGTGCAAGTGCAACAATAAGGTTACTTTGTCAAATCTCAAATTCAAGTTTTAAGGTTCTGTTGGTTACTGATTCTCACACCTGCACTACTGGAGCATTTGGCCAATTTGTTAGTGGAATTGGCATCACTGATGCAGGTTTTGTATTATGTACTGGGAAGCTCCATAGATGATGGAAGGGCTTTGACATGACTAAATGCATTTGGAAATCCATTTATAATGAAAGGGCTTGGACATGGCTACATGCCGTTAATTTTATGTCTAATTGATTAATTTTGATTAAAAAAAAACATAGGATCCTTAATTCTGGAACCTTAATGGATTTGGGGTCTAAAAGGTATTCAAATAACTAGAATTGTCCTGGAATGAATGAAGAGCATAAAACGAAAAGGAGTCTTAGTATATTATATGACTGTATTGCTCATAGCTAATTCAATATGGCTAGAATTATAGACAACTTGATCCAAAAAAAAAAAAAAGAGCTCTTCTGCGAATGTATACCTTGTCGGTGTTTTTGACATGTTACAGTATGGCAGTCATGGTACTTCGTTTTTTCTGAACCAAAACAAAATCCTATTTCATTTTTGTGGACAACATAGAAGTTGTAACACCATTTAAGTTATATTTCTACCATCAAATTTGGTGGTGATATTATTGAACTGGGGCCTTGGAACAGTTTTTTTTTTTTTCAAATTTCTTCTCTAGAAGAGACTAAAAGATATTTCACTTGCAGTTAGAGAAGGAGGCTGTTGCTAAAGGTGTTCCAATAGGACAAGCACTTGACATAGACATTCCACCTCCACGTCCTAAGAGGAAACCACGCAATCCTTATCCTCGAAAGACTGGTGTGGGTCCTACGCCTTCTCAGGTGGCAGTGAAGGATAGAAATCCTTTGAATTCAGTTTCTTTTACCCATTGTAAACAAGCATTGGACCTGGAGAAAGAACCACTTCCTGAGGTGAAATTTCATTTTCCTCTTTATTCATTTAACTGATTTTATCTTCTTATCATTTTCTTTCCCTGTTGTATGCATCCAGAAACCCATTGGAGATGAGAAGCATGCAAATGGAAAAGAAAACGAGGACGACAGTTGCTCAGAAGTCTTTACCCTTCTCCAAGAAAGTCACTGTCCAGCGAACAAGAATTCTGTATCCACACCAGAGGCACTAAAAAAAACATGCTCTTTTAGGGAGTTCATACCTTCACTGAAGGAGGTAGTAAATCAAGATGCAACTAATGAATCCTATATCACCATTGAACGTCATGGAAATCAGAAGCTAGATAAGCCTGATGCCAAACAGACAGTTGAAGATAATGGCACTAATAAAGCTGCAAAGTTGGAATCCTGCCCTTTTCATGAAAAATTAGTTCAGGGAAAGACTTCAAATGAATTTAACAATGCATTGCCAACAGATGAGATGGAAGCTGTGCAGAATTATCCAAGGCATGTCCCTGTGCATGTTCTAGATGGGAGCTTGGGAACATGCATGCAAACTGCTCCCTCGGATGTGTCTTTCCAGGACTCCATATTTCAACCAACAGGAGAAGTTCATGGGCATCCCAATCTGTACTCATATCCAGCTGCATCCACTATTACTGAACATCAAAGTAATGCGCCAAGATCTTCTACTCATCAATCATTTCATACTTATCCTTCCTTTACACCAACTCACCATAATCAAGATGACTATAGATCATTTCTCCATGCATCCTCCACATTTTCGAGTCTCATTGTATCTACACTGCTACAAAACCAGGCAGCCCATGCTGCAGCAAGCTTTGCAGCTACCTTCTGGCCCTATGCTAATGTGGAAAGTTCTGCAGATTCTCCACCATGTGCTGAAGGAGGTTTTCCATCAAGGCAAATGAATTCAGCTCCCAGTATGGAAGCTATTGCTGCTGCTACTGTGGCAGCAGCAACTGCATGGTGGGCAGCCCATGGATTACTCCCCTTCTGTGCTCCTCTTCATGCTGCCTTTAGCTGCCCTCCTGCTGCAACTGCAGTTCCACCAGTGGATGCTGGCCAAGTTCCTGCAGCCAAGACAGAAAGAAAGGAAACTACACCTGAAAATCCTCATTTGCAAGATCAGCAGTTGGATATAGAACACTCTGAAGCTTTGCAAGCTCAGAATTCAGCCTCTAAATCACCAACATTGTCATTGTCTGACTCTGACGAGAGTGGAGGTCCAAAGCAAAATACTGTATCAAAAGCTACTGACCATGAGATGGCTGCAACAGCACCTGAGATTCATGATTCAAGCAAAATGAAAAACAGAAAACAGGTTGACCGTTCTTCATGTGGTTCAAACACATCTTCTAGTAGTGAAGTAGAGACAGATGCACCAGAGAAGCTTGAGAAAGAAAAGGAAGAGTCAAAAGAAGTTGATACAAATCATCTAGCTACTGAGTCTAGTAGTCGTCGCAGTAGAAGTAGCAGCAACATGAGTGATTCATGGAAGGAGGTATCTGAAGAGGTAAACTATGTTTCAGTCTTTGAGATATATATTGGATGGTTAAGAATTTGAAGCAGATTAATTTGAACTTGATGTTAGTTTATGGCCTATGATGCAAGGACTTTCTTTAGTTAATTATATTGACAAAATGTAGATTAGATTCATGAATGTTGATGAAGCTGATGATGAATTTTAAATACCTGCCAAAAGAGTGTAAATTCAAATACCCACAAATATTTGGTTAAAGATTATATTCTCTTTTTCGTCAAATACAGATTCTGTGACTTCAAACCTTCTATTCAAATGCAACCTGAAACTTTAATGACAATGTCTGTCCCAGAAAATTATGTCTGCATTTACATCACTCTCATGTCACTTATGGAACAGGGGCGGCTGGCTTTTCAAGCTCTCTTCTCCAGGGAGGTATTGCCACAAAGCTTCTCTCCACCACATGATCTGAAGGGTGAGGCACACCAGAAGGATAATGTTGAAGACAAGCAAAACACAGATGAGAAAGATGGAAATGCATCACTTTTGAATCTTACCAGCAAGATAAGGGGATCCTGTACTAGCCATCATGAAGTGGAGAAAAATGCATTGCCTAGATGTGAGTACAGTGGAGAGGATGGGCTGCTGACTATCGGGCTTGGACATGGAAAGCTAAAGGCTCGTCGAACAGGATTTAAACCCTACAAAAGATGTTCAGTGGAGGCCAAGGAAAACAGGGTTGTCGCCATCGGCAGCCAATATGAGGAGAAAGGCTCCAAGAGGATACGTATTGATGGGGAAGCTTCAATTTGATATTGCATGCTTAAACAAAGAAATCTTTGTTTCTGCATGTAATTTATTATTTCCCCCCTTTATCTAAATTAGAATACCTGCAGATCACGAAGACTTTTTCGTGCAAAGTGTGTACCATATGTATCTACATTTGCTCATTTACTTTCTTGAACCATGCAACTGCAGCTAAAAAACTCCGTGGAATAGACTTAGATAAGAAACCATCAACTATTGAATAGGCCCTGATATGGCCCCTTTCATCCAAAGGCAGTGTTTATTTACATCCGTATTCCCTACTTCTCTCATATCAAACAGAGGCTTGGTGGGGACTAGTGCTGACGCTATGAGAAATGTAAATTAACCTTGCCATCAAGCGTCTTCTTTTGATTGTTGTATCATGTGCTAGATGCAGGTGCTTATGGAACTTGAGGAGAGAAAAAGTTGGATATTATAGTTTTTAACCATCATCTTGTTTTCAGACACTTGCGCTTTCCACTTGTTACCACGAGGCATATGGACATAAAAGCCTCATTGCTACAAGCATAACATAGCATTTGAGGTAGAAGGGTGGGAAAAATCATATGGACATTTACTACATTTTTTCTTGCCATAGAAAAAGTTTTTATAAGTTACAGAGCATTCAGAGTTACGGTTCTTTACAGTTTATTTAGAAAAAGAAAAAAAAAATCCTTTAAACGGATGCCATCTCGCACTGGATGCCAAGAGTCAGACATGTACAATTCTATACATCCAGTACACGCCACAGCATTTCCCTAGTCATGTCAACCAATTACTTTGTGTCCACTTCAGCATGCAAAGTTCAAAATTGCATGTCAAATCTGACCTTGAGTTCCAGGCTGTACCAGTAATTGATGAAGGTCGTTTCTAAAAATACCTGTACACCATTTGTAAATTTGGTATGGGATTCAGGGGAGTTGTATAGAACGGCTGCTTTATTAGAAGTGAGACTGATGGGACTGCAAGTTGATTATGTAGCTTTGTATTCTTTTCTCATTGGTAGGAGTCAGTATAAATGGAGGTTTCAGAGGTAGAGAAGCTGCTTCTTCTACAATAAAAGAAAGTAGAACCATTGCTTTGGAGTATGAGATTTTTGCACTACCCTTGTTCTCCATATACTCGTCTACCTGGAAGGAGGCAAAAGCCAGTGAAGCATTAATGTATTTGTACCACAAACATGAACATACTTGCAACATGTAATTGTTACTCACAGCACCACTCGTCCCAACAGCTAGAGCCTTCTGGAATATTATTTCCATGGCATCAGGCATCTCAGCAGCAGCTGCAACAAATTTGACAAATATTTTGACTAAATTGCAGATAAGTAAAACAAACATCACAAGGAAGCATTGATATACAGCCCAACCATCCATATCTTGAATGTGATGTGATGACTTCTCTGCACGATCATATGCAGCAACAAATTCTTGCTCTGCCCACTTGCAGGCAGACGAAGGCCTGCCAAAATCTATTTTGTCTCTTATGCCACCATGAACAGAAGTAGATTCATTAGCCGAACTGCTTTCAGGCGATTTACTTCCTGCAGTTGAGGCCACCCAGGAGCTGAATATTTGAAGAGCTTTCTTCCATATGGCCAAAACAACAAGCTCAACGGAAAATGATTCCAGAAATAGTCCTGCATTGTACTGCAAGTAATAGCAATTAAAAGTTTCATACATTAATTAATGGTCTCTTAAGACCAGGAAACATCAGCTACAGCCTACAGATAATTGTTGACACAAACGCCTTTTGTCTCAATGACCATGATGTTGGATTTTTGTAACACCATCAAATTCCAAACATAAATAAGATATAAAGGACAATTAAAATAAATGAACCCAGCAATAGAAAGATGAGATTACTAGGTCTGCCCTCGGCTGTAGCTCATTCATTTTGGAAAGAATAAAACTAGTCCATTGGAGCACTTATATTGAACATTTTGTTAACAAAGAAGTTTCAAAAACCTTCCATCCATATATGCAGCATTCATACAGTTTAAATGGGATAAATTCATCTCACCAGGAATTTATGCTGCTTCACTTCAGAAAATGAAGAGGCTCAACTTTATATGTGAAGTCTAGGCAACATCAACAGATTTAACCAAATAATTTCAAATAGAAAAAGATATTGCTAAATAGAAAATGCTGAACTCACCTTTTCCTGGGCTACTTCTGCAACAGCTTGTACATACTGATGTAACAAGTGGAGCCTTCTTGAGGGATGCAGCATAGATTGCTCTTTCACTTCACTTAATATGGTTGGTGAACATGATGTATCTAATGGATCTGATCTGTGGACTAAACTATGTTCTGCACCACCAAAAGAGCTAGCAACATGCTGCTTTGTTTGCATGGTAACTGCTATATCTTGATCATTCTTCTTTGGTGGGCAAACAGAAACTCTAGTTGCAGAGTTATCTTGCAAGGATGTCTCAGAGTAACAGGAGAGATTCTCCATTGAAGCAAAATGACAATTCACAAGAACATAATCTTTCTCAATGGACTCCAATGAATCAACAACTGAATAGAAAAGACAAAATCAACACTTGAACAGAGAACACAAGCTTAAATGGCCCTGGAATTTTAAAACATAAAAGAATAAAAATTAGACCTCCAGGCTGATATGATGAACATTGGCTTCCATCAACTGATTTCCTTGTTCTATCATGTGCAATATTTGGTATAGACCCATGAACACTTTTGGTGCAAGACATATTGCCAGGAACTTTTCCATGCACTACACTGTGATGTACAGAAAAATTAAATTTTGAATTTCTATTAGCCGAGTAAATGGATGCTCTCAATGCAGCCAAAATCTCTTATCAGAAACAGAAGAATCAAACTGCCCAATCACTGATTTTATTTATTGAAGTAAAGAAGACTAATAAAGATCCACCATTAACCTACAGAATTTCTTGTATATTTAATAAATCTAAGTAGCTTGAATATACCTCACTGCTAATGGACCAAACAATCATGATACAGAATAAAAGCACCCATAGATATTTTATAGAAAAAAATGATCTAACTTTAGAATGTCACCTTGGCTCCCCTAGGAACTTGTGATTGAAGAACTCCTTGAATGTTAATCTCATGACTGAAAACAAAGTTCAAAGTGTTACACAGAGGCCTCTTGATAGCAATGTAAGTTAACTCTTGATAGCAATGTAATAAATGAATTAAATATACACACAACACCAAACCTAACCCCTCTATCTGTAACTTGGATTATATACTATCACCACTAAACCCACCCACCCACACGAGAACACATAGAACTAGCATGTGCATTTATACGCACACAGAATGTGGCATATTAGTAATTGTGACCTGGATTTTGGCGTAAAAGTCTTTTGCACAGATCCACACAATCTGGGTGTAACTCCTCTAAAGCACCATGTGGAAACTGCAGCTCAGTGGATGTCAAAATGTTTTGAAAAAGCTGAGCACAGCAAAGAAGAAAATACAATAACTTAAAAGGTAAGAACTTCTGCATTGAGCTTATAATGAAAAGGAAGTCTTAATAAGGTTTCTCATATGTTATTCAAATTAATTCTTCCAAAAACCTGATATTGACTATTGCCATCAAACGGTGGCTTGCCCGTCACCAGCTGAAACAAAATTGCTCCAACACTCCACAAGTCAGCCTGCACATACCAACAAATTCAAATTATAGATAACAAGCAATGGCAAAATTTGTTACAATCATAGTCAATTTCAGTTACATCACCTTCGCATCATACTTTTGATTCTGAATAATCTCTGGTGCCATGTACAATGGTGAACCACACAGCGTATCAGCCAAATCTTGGGGGGTCAAGGACCTGAAAAATATGTAAATCAAGGAAATGATTAAGTGCAAAAAATGACATCAGTTCACTATCATAGTCTATGGTGTTCAGAAATGTAAAAGATCTTAAAAGTTCACCTATCCAATAAAGTTGCCTATAATACATTCTTAGCGAACTGAAATTTTCTGCTCACTAATTGTCACAGATTTAAAAAGTTGGTTTTATAACCTACTCAAAAACTAATATTGTACAGATGCCTGACAATAGTCATTAAGAACAGTCCTTCCATGACTTCTCTAACCAAATATCAAAATACTAAATTAGCTCATTCAGCAATATTTGGCTTTTTCACTAACTATATATTTGAAGTACGTAACTGAATAGCATTCAAACATTCATGATGATGATGATGATCACTCTCCCACCAGATGGTCTACTTGAGGGCTAAATCATGACATGAGACTGTCTCACTTGATAACTTATGAAAATAAATTGACCCAAATAAACTTTGAAGGAATCTTGTAGGCAAGTAAAAAAAAAGGCAATAGGGATAGCTTGAGTTTGGTACAGTATGCTAATGACAAATGAACTTCTTGTTAATAAAAATAGAGAATATAATAGCACTTCCCTTCTGAGAATCATAAAACATCATATGTAGATAATTTATGATGTAAGTTCACAGATTATGTCTAGTGCAGAGCATCTCTTGCAATTTCTAAATGGAAACAGGGGCAATGTGCTGTGTGCCCAAAAAATAGAACTTCTATTAAAAAAAAAAAAAAAATTCCTACCTGGCAAATCCAAAATCCGCTATCTTCAATTGTGGAGTTGCTTCATTTGATGACAAAAGTAGGTTCTACAAGCATCATGACATATCACCTTATTATTATGATCCAGTTATAAAAGCCAAGAGACTAATTAGTTGTAGCACAAAAGCCACGCCTAAATCAAACAATATTATAAATGGTAGTAAGACGCATGTTTGGTTAAAATATTTATAAGTAAAATGATAAGTAATTGATGTGTTCTGTAAAAAATAGTTTATAAGCACATTTATTATTAAATGACAAAAGGATATTAAATAAGATTGATGATGAAACTTTAAAAATTAAATGAGGATAAACTACCTTATAAGCACCCCCAACTTATTTTTTTTTTTAACTTACAAGTTCATCTTATAAACCCAAACACATTTATTATTAAATGGCAAAAAGGATATTAAATGAGATTTATGATGAAATTTTGAAAATTAAATGAGGATAAACTAGCTTATAAGCACCCCAACTTTTTTTTTTTTAACATACAAGCTCATCTTCTAAACCCAAAAATTTGTCTTTAGAGCTTATAAGCTGAGCTATAAACTAAGACAAACTCCCTCTTAAAAGCTAAATAAAATTTTGACAATAACTTGCGGCACCTGTGGTTTCAAGTCCCTGTGAATGAGATGTTTTTCTTGAAGCACTTGCAACCCAGCAGCTGCACAAAAACAACCCGAAACTTTCCTCATGATCTAAACTAAAAGCAAGGAAAAGAAGAAGATAACGATGATCCTAGCAGCGTATTAGCAACAAACGCCTGGAAACTTAAATATCCTTGAAACGGAAAGTATTCATAAAGTTAATAAAATTCTCAAGAGCTCAATTTGAAGAAATTAAATAGCCATGAAAACTCCATAAATGCTGACAACATGACCCGATAAGGCAACAGCACTAGTTCCATTATAGATTAACGGCCAAACATTATTTCAAAGGTTAAGAATAGACCCAATCGCCCAATTATCATAAACATTCGAAAATTACTTGCAAATTAACAACCAAACATATATATTCAGCTGATTATATATATATATATATATATATATATATATATATATATATATATATATAGCAAACTTGACCATTGATCATATACGGTACCCAATTGCCTCATAAAGTGCCTTGCGACAGCCTCCGATACTTTCCCATGACGATGAATATAGGCCGCAAGATCACCTCCATCGCAATACTCCAATACAAGAAATATCCTATCGTCCGTCTAACAAGAGGACATAAAAAAAAATTCTCAAACATGAACCAATTAATAAAACGTGGTACAAGTACATAACAAGGTAGATACGTGGTTTACCTCGATGGACTCGAAAAGGCGGATAATGTTGGGGTGATCGATAGTGCTAAGAATGGAAATTTCTTTAAGCAAATTCTCACTGACTTTTGGACTAAGCAATTTCCTGTCAATCTCTTTAACGGCAACTTCTCTACCGGATTGCCGGTGCCTGGAGCGCCAAACGACGGCAAAAGAACCTGAGCCGATTCTGGGTCCCAGGATATAGTCACCAACCAAGCGGGTCTGATCAAAATCCATCTTCACCAAGAAAAAAACAGTGAAGTGAAGTGATTCAAGTGAAGCAAGAGTAGACCAGGACCAGATGGGTCTTTGTGTGTGGGTTTTATTGGTAGAGTAACAACAACAATATCATGATGTATAGTTGGGAAAATTAAAAAATTAAAAAAAAATTCTCAGAAAGAGAGAAAAGAATGGCGTGAGTTGACGTTTGTTGTTGTTGGTTTGGATTTAAACATTTATATTTTGTGTTTATGTATGGAAAAGACGCCGATGAAAGAGGAGCTTTGCACTTTGCAGAAACCTTTCCTCACCATAATTGGGCTTTCTTCAGATTTGCTTAATCTTCAGCTCATCTGACTCATTTGGATTTGGATTTTGATTTGGACCCATAAGGCCATAACTCTCTTCCGTCTTCCAATCAAGTTATAATCTTTAGCTTTTTATTTCATGTGTTTTAATTTAAGTAATTAACCAAAAAAGTATCTTATTTTGAGCTATAATAATGTAATTTTAAATTTCTTTATTATGGGCTCGACTCGAATTTTATATCCCATCAGTGGGCTGGAATTTGAATTCAGGCGGCCAGGCTCTGAAGAAATCCATTACCCTTAACCCATGCCCATATTTCTAAGCTTTGCCACGCTGATTTGAACATCCCAACACAAGGAGAAGCTCACAGCCATAGCCCACAAGCACAGCAAAACCCAAAACTGAATTAGCACAGGTGTCACGGCGTAGGCTTAACCAGGGAAAGGAACATATGAATCTGACATTCCGTAATTCGGAAACTAGATGCACAATTACATTTCCAATCTTTAAATTACCAAAGCTCAAAAACCAACCCATGCAGATGGCTAGCTATTATATTATTATTATATAAGCAAACTCCCTATTTAGTCTTGAACTCTGCGCACCTCAGCCATTGAAACTGGAATTGGAAGCCTCAACTCTGTAGCAAATACCCAAATACTTGCACCTAAGCACTCTATTCTATATATGAGGTACCAGTTGTAGCCCATATCACCGACCAATCTTTTCCTGTTTCTCCAACAACTTCTATGACATCTTCATCCACCGGGTGGGTCTAACATTTTCTGTTTCTCTCTTCATCTACATGTGTACTGTTAAATGTTAATGTATCTTTACACTCTACTCCACTTTTTTTTTTGTGAACTGGTTCTTGCTGCTGCTGTATATAACATTATATATTGTATTGCAAGTTAAAGGTCATGAACATAGTTTTATTAAAACTACTACATCCACTAATTCTTTCCCTTCCAAATATTCCCTGCAGTCATAGTCAACTCTTTCACAGGCGATGTTACCTCTGGTATTGACTTCCTTTCTTCTCTTTTCACTGCTTTATCAATCACCCATATCCCATTCTCTTCAGCAGCATCAAGAGCTTCAACAGCCCTTTTTGGTTCCAAATCAGTGCGATGAGAAATGTGGAAACCTGCATATTCCATTCCCATTTTACTTGAATATTTCTTTGCCTCATTTTCCACCGCTTTACAGCTCTACTGCTCCTACTCCACTACCCTTTATCTCAACATTGGCTCTCAAAGATATAGAGTTCTTGAATTTTTGTCTGATGGTATTTTAGTGGACTTTCCTTGTAGCTCTACTTGTCGCCAATACAATGATTTGAATTCTTTTGGTTTCAGTGGAAATAGCCACTTTTGGATATCAGCAGGTAATGTTATTGGCTTGTATGATTGTGAAGATTCTTCTTTGTGTAAGGCAGATTGTGAAACGATTGACTTGCCTGCCTGTGATGACAACTCCAATGGCTCTCCTGCCTGCTGTTATCCACTTTCTGACCATAATACATGGGATTTAGGAGATGAGTTTTCAGTGATTTCCAAGTATGGATGCAGGGGATTCTCTTCTTGGGCTATTTCTCGTGGTTCTAATACTGGAAAGCGTGGGGTTAAATTGGAATGGGCAATTCCAAATGGGAATTCTTCCAAGAAAGCTTGTGCTATTAATGCAAACACAGTCTCTTGGAAAAAAGAATATAAGTAACGAAGGAAAAGATTGTGTATTTATCTGTATCTTATTTACAGAGATATTACATCTATTTATACATGAGAATATGAGCTAATTTAGACAAGAATAATAATTGCTATAATTATGTTACACAAATCTCCTATAATCATGTTAATTGCTGTAATTATACTAACACTCCCCCTCAAACTCAAGATGGTAGCACAGGTGCCAACTTGAGTTTGCTTAAGAGATCCTGAAAGCGAGCGGGAGGATGCGTTTTGGTGAATATATCAGCGGTTTGGCTGACAGAGGAGACAGGAATCAAATATATGGTGCCATGAGCAACATGATGATGTACAAAATGACAATCAATTTCGATGTGTTTGGTACGCTCATGAAATACATTATTATGAGAAATCTGCATGGAACTTCTATTATCGCAATGAAGCATTGTAGCAGAAGAATTAGTGACACCCAAATCAGTTAATAACCACCGTAACCAAAGTAATTCAGATGTAGCATCAGCAAGAGCACGATATTCAGATTCTGTGCTAAAACGTGCAACAATAGTTTGCTTTTTGCTACTCCAAGAGATAAGAGAATTACCCAAGAAGAAACAATAAGCAATTGTAGAGCACGATCTGTCAGATCACCAGTCCAATCAGCATCAGAGTAGCCAGATAATACTAGGGAGGAGGTAGCGGAAAAGTGCAAACCATGAAAAAGAGTGCCTTTGATATAACAAAGGATTCGAAGTACTGCAGAGAAATGAGTTGAGCGAGGAGCAGACATAAACTGGTTGACCAGATGAACAGCATATGAAATATCAGGTCGAGTAACTGTGAAATAAACAAGACTCCCAACAAGCTGTCGATATAAAGTAGGATCATCAAGAGGAGTGCCATCAAGAGGTGTAAGTTTGCAATTGAGCTCCAATGGGGTTGATACTGCTTTGCTATCAGTAATGCCTGCTCGAGAAAGTAAGTCGGATACATACTTGGCTTGAGATAGATAATAGCCATCAGAATTTTGAGAAACTTCAAGACCCAAAAAATAGCTGAGAGAACCCAACTCTTTCATTTCAAAATGCTAATTGAGATAATATTGTAACTCTGAAATACCAGATGAATCATTTCCTGTTATTATTATATCATCAACATAAAGCAATAAAAGAACAATACCACTGTCAGTTCGGTAAGTGAATAATGTAGAATCATGTGGACTAGAGAAAAAATCAAGTTGAGCAAGAGTGGAACTAAATTTGGTGAACCAGGCCCTGGGAGCTTGTTTTAATCCATATAAGGCTCGCCGAAGTTTGCAAACCTTATGAGGAGAATGATAACCAGGAGGAGGATGCATATAAACCTCTTCTGTTAAATCACCATGAAGAAAAGTATTTTTGACATTCATTTGGAAAAGTTTCCATTTACAAACTGCAGCAATAGCTAAGAGACTGCGAATAGATGTTAATCGGGCAGATTCAACAACTGGTACAGATTCAACAGGGGCAGGTATAGTTGGGCTAATATTGAGCACATCAGAATCACCTGGATCAGGACTTGGAAACGGCTCTTTGGAGGAGTCAGTGAAAAATAGAGAGTGTAACACCCCTCACCCGATTATAGTGTAACCGAGCAAGGCGTGCTACAATCGGTGCCGGAGCACCCTAAATTATCTTACTTTAATTTTTTTATTTTAATTTTGAATTCGTTTAATTTAACATCAATTATTTTTCGACGGAGAAACTAGCGGAGTTTCTCCTATTTTATTATCGTTTGACATATTTCAATATTCACCTGTTTGAAATTCAATAATATTTTCAAAATAAAATCTTATCCATCTAATCATAATTATCTTATCAATCATTCTCATAGTTTTCTCATATTTCAAATCACATCCATACATTTTAATTTCATAATCATTTCCATACTCATATCATCATTTGAAAAATTATTATGTAATTCAAATCTATACTCATTTGTACAAATTCATTCATGCTCCATTCTTATAGCAAAATTCTCATATTTGCATTAATTTACATCATTTGCAATAATTAAATAAATCCTTAATTTACACGATATACAAATTAATTATAATTTGCTAATTTATATTACAATATAAGAAATAAATAACATACACAAAATACATGATATGCTTAATGTGAGCCCTATCTACATGCATTGCTGAGGAGGTGACAACCTTGAACGCTTCAGACACTTCTGCAGATCAGAACTCCCAAAATTCCCAGTCAAACGTCCATTGGGTTCTAGCTTCAGTACCTGCGCGAAGGAAACAGTTCCGTCGCGCTAAGCATTGCTGCTTAGTGGTGCAATAATATAACAAGAAAATAATATACAAATAAAGATAGAAACAAAATTCGGATAATTAATATTTATTTATACTTCACATGCGGTTTCTAAAATTTAATATGTTTTATCATAATTTAGTCTTCTTTGGAAGTGTTTATTTCGCCAATGTACAGTAATAATGTACAAAGAAAATGATCTAAAAATAATAAATTTATACTTATATTATTATATAAGTCACATTTGCAATATTTATTTATGTTATAATTTTCTTTGCTAATCTTTTAGCATTTTCTCAATACTTGCTAGGTTGTCTCAAATTATCTCATAATAAGTAAATTTTAATATCGGTCAAGTTCATTTCGATTCTTTCTAATAAGTAACTATTCTAATTTATTTTAGGTCATCATACTCATTTATTTTATTTAATTTCTAATATTTTTAGTTGCTAGTATTCTTAACTTATTTCAATAAATTTCACTGCCCAAGTAACCTATGACAAGCTGACTAAACTGGATAACGGGTCGTTGGCACTGGACACCGCGGTGCCTCGGGCCGTCATACCATGGAACGCAGAACGTCAACCACGTATGCAATCAGTATGGCTAAAAAGTCATGATAACACATAATCGGGCATAAAAGCCATGAATGTTGGAATAAAGCCATGAATACAGGCATAAAGCCATGAATACGTGCATAAAGTCATGAATACAGGCATAAAGCCTTTCGCAGTACTGCTAAAACAATACCCTATTGGCATGCCAAACTATCCAATCTAACACACATGTCTAGGCAATACAAGGGCACATAATATCATTAAATATTAATATATTGTGTTTTATGACTTCATTATTTCATAATAAATTTCAATTATAATTCATACATTCATTTGATCATTTATATGATCGCAATTCACATCAATTATCATTTTATACCATTGTACTCAAAATACTTCTCCTCTATACAATAATGAGAACTAATGTCTCATTCATATATTAATATGGTTCATTTATTCATTCATTATGTTATTCATATTGATCACAATTCTAAACAATGGTTCACATGTACCATTGTATTTAAAACATTTTTCCTTTCTCATTTATACATTTAAGAATCTACTTATGTAATTACAAATTTTATATTTCAAGTTGAGTTACTAATATTTTTATGAATTCCATTTGTGATGGGCATATAAGCCCTAACCATCTATTCACATCAATTAGGTGACTTATTTTTCATATTTCAAGTAATCCATGAATATTTCATGGATTTCAAATTTATGGCCTTAATTTCTTTTTAACAATTTTGACTAGGATGCACAGTTCACATTTATCATACAATTCTAAGCATTTAAGCTTAGAATTGGTTCTAGGTCTTCATCTTAATTTACTAATCATTTTGATTACTATTCACCTTACTAGTCAACCAAAATATTAATTTTTTTATACTTAATGGATATATTAATTCTAATTACACCAAGATCCCACATTTTGAGTTTTACATTTGCTAGTATTAATTGCCAATTGCAATTTGAAGTCCCCTAGATGCATTTCTAAATTTTCAGTTTTTACTACCAAAGATTACTGTTCCATTGGACAATTTTAGAGTGGAAACTGTGCTAACCTTTCTTCATCAAAGTTGTTCCTTATTGTGTCTTCTTTAATTCTCTTTTTGAATCACTCAATTTGGAGTTTTGTAGCTCAAGTTATGGTCATTTTACCATAACTGGTCGGAGTGACCTGTACCCAGATTTTCTGGGCAATTTGGTTCTGGCAGATTTGGTGACATAAGTTTGGTTGGCAATTTGACCAGGTTATGGTCATAATTTGGGTCAGGTTTCTTCTTGAAAGTTGTTGGTCTATATCTCAGCTTGTTGCTGGTAAAATTTCAGGTCAATTGGACCTTTCTACATTGAGTTATGGCCAAATGACCAAACACTATTCATTTGGTCATTTTGCCCAGGCAGATTGCAGGTCACCTGGATTAGGGCAAACTTTTGGTCAACTTGGTTTGGTTTTCTGGGCATAGTTTCTTTACCAAAGTTGTGCCATTATGTGTCTAGTTTCATGTCCAATTGGCCAAACACCAATTGAACCTCTACAATTCAAGTTATGGCTGTCCAAACAGGCTGGACTCACATCCACACCTGCAGGTCGCCCAAGGTAGCCACTCCAACCTCAAATCCCACAACCCAAATCACTTCATTTTTTATTCAAACCAAACCAAATGGTCACTAATTGACCATTAAAACTCACTTTAATCATTACATGATCAAAGTCTCAATTTCATGCTCAAACCCTAACTCCAATTTCCAATTCATGGTATACACACACCAAACTCATACCAAATCACTTTATCCATCATCTATACTCATCAATAACATAATTAAGCCACTTAATTTCATCAAAAACCAACAATCCTTAAACTTTCTCATGGCTGCCAAATTTAGAGATTTTATTTACTCAAGTTTTTCTTTTAATTTCACACAATTTTCTACTTGATTTAGCATGCTTACAAGATTAAAGAAAGAAAGAAATTGTTTAGTGCACTAACCTTGAATGGAGCAGAATTTTTTCTTGACCCAACTTAGATTTTTCCTTCACTTTCTTTAATTTTCTTGGCTTCCAAACACTTGCTCAAGATGTAGAGACAAATTTTGTTGAAGTGGACTTAGGGTTTCAAGTGAGATTTGGGTGGGTTATAAAGCTTGGATAAGCTTTAATGGTGGTAAGGGTTAGGAAAGCTACGGATGGAAGAAGAAAGTAAAAGGAAAACTGATTTCTTTCTTTCATTTCTGCCCATTTAACTCATTTTAAGTGAGTTATAGCCATGTGTCAACATGTGATTGGGTGGAGGCACACTAATGACATCATGTGATGTCATAATTCCCAATTTCTTTTATTTTTCTCTTTTCTTTTCTTTTTTACTCATTTTCAATTCAATTTTTAACAATATTTATTCATATTTTATGTCATAATAATTATTTATTTAACTGGACAAGTCGGCCAAAAATCATCTCTGAAGACGAAATGACCAAAATGCCCTCCGTTTGGCTTATTGAGCCAAAATTGTCTGTATCGATTGAAAAATTTTTCTAAGCATTTCCTTGGCATTCTAATGCCATAGAAACCTCAATGACCCTTCTCTGGAGTCTCAAAAATTATTTTATGAATTTTTCCCCTGGTCTAGGGCTCCTAGTTGTGAGAACCGCACCTTCCCACTGGGTTACCCATCGCTAGGGCCCTGGCTCATTTAACTTGGTTGTATTTTATTTCTAAAATTTTTTCTAAATTTTTCTTATTAATATTTGAGTTAATTATAGTTCCTCACTTTAGTTTAAATATTTTTCCGGACGTTCTAACTGTCCGGACCAACACTGGTCACCGAAATAGTAGAATGTGCGGAATTGTTACAGTGAGGGTGTTACAGAGAGTCAGTATTGACAGAGTAATGAAATTTGGAAAGAGAAGAGAATATAGTATTGTCCCAAAAGGTAACATGATGAGAGATGCGTAACTTATTAGAAACAAGATCCCAACAACGATACCCTTTGTGTTCAATGCCATAACCAAGAAAACAACATAGACGAGCACGGGGTTCTAATTTGGTATGTTCATGAGGTTGTAAAAGAACAAAAGAAACACATCCAAAAGGTTTAAGGATGGAATAGTCAGGAGGTTGTCCAAACAACTTTTCAAAAGGAGATAAATTATGAAGAACAGGTTTAAGGATGGAATAATATAAACAGCATGAAGAGCTGCTTCTCCCTAAAATTTTTTTTGGATATGAGGCAGAAAGAAGAAGAGTACGTACAGAATCAAGAATATGGCGATGCTTGCGTTCGGCTCGCCCATTCTGTTGAGAGGTGTGAGGACAAGAACGTTAAACAACAGTGCTTTATTGACTAAGAAACTGAAGTAAAGAAGAATCCTGATATTCCATGGCATTGTCTGTTCGGAGAATTTTAATGTCACAAGAGAACTGAGTTTTAATCATTTTTGCAAATGTGATGTAAATTTGTGATAACTCAGATCGATGTTTCAAAAAATATATCCAAGTAAATCGAGAATAATCATCAATAAATATCACAAAATAACGAAAATCATTTATTGAAGAAATAGGAGAAGGACCCCAAATGTCAGAATGAATTAAACCAAAAGGAGTGTCTGAAGTAGTATTATTATGAGAAAAAGATAATGCAGGTTGTTTTGCAAGCTGATAATTTAAACAATTAAATGACTCAAACTTAGTAGATCCTAATAATCCATGAGAAATTAAAGGTTGAATTTTACTTGCAGAAGCATGACCAAGACGAAGATGCCATTGGTGAATGGAGGAATTAGGGATTATAGCTGCAGACACAAATCTCTGAGGAAGATGTAAAGATGCAAGCTCAAATAATCGACCCACTCTACGACCCTCCCTAAGAATCTGTACCGTTTATGGATCCTGTACCTAGACACCATGGGGAGAAAAAAACAACATTTAGTCCTTTTTCACACAACTGACCAACAGAAATAAGATAAAGTGCCAAATTAGGGATATAATAGGTATCAGGGAGATGAAGATTTGAGGTAGACACATGATCAGTATGTGTGATGTTCATTTTAGTACCATTTGCAATATGGATTGGTGGTAAGGAAGATACAGGTTTTGCAGAAGATAAAAATTCAAGATTAGTGGTTATATGATTACAACATGCAGAGTCAAAAAGCTAATAAGAATTACCCGGAGTGGCAGACATGGCAGCAGGAGAATTAAAAGAGATAACATGTTTGAATAGTGGCTCAATATCACTCATGGTGATGGCAGTAGAACCCTCAGTAGCAGCAACAGCAGTGACAGAGGAAGATCCAGGCTTTAAGACATTCTTGAATTTAGAATGCCCTCCTTTTGGTCTTGGAGGGCGTGTGGGACAATGTTCAAGAATATGACCATAACCATGACAATATCTACATTCTATAGTAGGACAATATGCAAAAGCATGACCAATTTGATTATAATTCTTACAGAGTTGATTGCCAAATTTCTTATGGGAGAATCGAGTAGTTGCAAGAACAATTTCAAATTGAGGAGTTTTATCCAAACTGAGACGAGTCTCTTCAAAAATAATCTCTTGAATAGCAGTATCCAGTGATGAGAGTGTATTTCGATGTAGTAGGGACGCTCGAACGGCCTCATATTCTGATCGAAGAGCCATTAGAACTTGAATGAGATGAAGATGATCTTCACTGATTTTGGCCTGAGATATTTGATTCCAAATGGGTTGGACCTGGGCAAGAAAATCATTCACAGATTGACCTGCTTCTTGTTTCAGATTATGAAGAGTAGCCCACAACTGATAATAGTGGGCAAGTCCAGTGGTCTGATATCGATTAGCCGAAAAATCCCAGATTTCTTTTGCAAAGTCATAATTAGCAAATTGGATGTAGATGGACGAGACAAAGGTATTGCGAAACCAAGTGATGATCTAATGATTTTTACTATCCCAATCCTCAAGACAGTCAGCAAATTTTGCATCAGTTTCATCGTTCTCTCTTGTCGGCATAGTGATATCTCCGGTAACAATATGCCAAAGCTTATGACCTATAAAAAAAACTTTTCATTCCTTGAACCCAAAGATTATAGTTAGAACCAGTCAGAACTGTTGCAATAGGTTTTGAAATATCAGAATTCTCCATTGATAACAAGATGAGGAGAAAAAAAAATGGTATAATAACAGGAATGAAAGAATGAACCAGAACAGGTTGTAGAGAGAGAAGAGAGACCCCAAAAACTAGAAATAAAAACTTTACGGCTCTGATACATGTTAGAAGAAAGAATACAAGTAATAAAGGAAAGGATTGTGTATTTATCTGTGTCTTATTTACAGAGATATTACATCTATTTATACATGAGAATATGAGCTAATTTAGACAAGAATAATAATTACTGTAATTATGCTACACAAATCTCCTATAATCATGCTAATTGCTGTAATTATGCTAACACTATCAATGCTACCACAGTTGAAGGAGGGGTTAGGTGCAAATGTCAGGACGGGTTTTGTGGGGGATGGATTTGCCAGAGGTGTAGGATGTTTGAAATGTAAGTAACTATTAACTATATATATATCTTGGTTCAGGTCAAGCTTTTCTTTTACATGTTTGGTAATTAACTAATTATATACTTAGCAAGTTTGAAGAGAATTAGTTTCAATCTAGCTATGAAAAAAACAAAAACTAAAAAGAATTTCCATCAGGACTAGACATGTCGATTTGGTTAATACTAACCTTTGTATTTAGTGTACCAATGATAAGAAATTGAGCGCTAAATTGCATTCTAGCTAATCTGGTTTCAGTTTATTCAATCTAAAAGGGATAGCCACTGGGTTGGCCTTGGTGTGCTTAATTGGATTGCATTATAAGCTGATACACCTGAAAGTAGCAATTATAATAGAATCTAATTCGGTTTCTTGGACAACCTGCATCAAGAACGGAGTGGAAGCAAATGGCACCATTGCTGCGCTAAAAGACAGAGGAAAAAAAGTTTCCATTCTAGCTGGTACGTGAATGTGATATTTAAAAGTCATCTGTGACATTTCCTTGCTTATATTTCGATTGCTGCAAAAAAAGAACTTGATGATCCTTACTCTGCAGGAGTTGTTGGCCCGGTATTCAATATTGCCTCCATAATTGCGCTGTTTTGTCTGTTAAAAAGGCCTGATAAATCCAGTGCATATGACCTTGACCAGGCACTTTTTCATGGCACAATCTCATTCAGGAAAGCTTGTAGAACTCGATTATTCACTTACCAAGAGCTGGAGGAAGCCACTAAAGGATTTGAAGATAGTCAGAAACTTGTGCATAGCAGGAATGGAATCATTTATGCAGGGGTCCTTGGAGATGGTTCACATGTAGCTGTGCACAAGGTACAGTTCCAAGATCAAAGAGACCTGATGCAGGTCCTATCCCGGATTGAGGTTTTATCTGCAGTTTCACACAGGAATATGGCACGTCTCCTTGGATGTTGTATTGACTCTAGCTACACTCCATTGGTGGTCTATGAGTATCCTGGAAATGGTACCCTGGTGGAACATCTGGGCCAAAGCAGAGGACTCAAAAAAATTGGCCTGGATTGGTACAAGAGAATGAACATTGCTGCTGAAATTGCATGTGTGTTAGCGTTCTTGCAGTATGAAATATTTCCTTCTATCTTTCACCATAATTATCAAATCTGGCTGCATATTTTTAGATGAAGACCAGTCGATCAAAGTTGCTGGGTTCAGGCTACTTGAATCATCTGGCCTTGCAAATGAATGGTATTTAGAAGTGATGTTTCTGATTTTGGTGTGGTGCTGCTGGAGTTAATTGCAGGCTCCAAGAACAAAGACCTCCCAGCTGTAGCGATGCAGAATATCAGGAATGGAAAGCTAGAAGAAATTGTGGATCCAGGTATTTATTATCATGAGCAACCCCCACTTCGCAGAAAGCAAATAGAGATAGTTGCAGATATTGCAGATGCCTGTCGTTTGGTGGAGATGGCAAAATTGGGATGATAGAAGTTGCTAGGGAACTAGTACACATTGCAAAAGAAAGCATTGATGGAAATGGTAGCAAAAGGGGACCTGCACTAGAAGAAACGTTCTCAAATTCAGGCCTCCTTCAGATGATATCTATGTCTCCTGCCTCTATATATGTGCCTCGAATTTTGTTGTTGCTGATAATAGGAATGATGTACATTAATTACGTCCAATTGCAAATATATGCATCTTTGCTTTAGCAAACCAAACCTTAATTCATCAACTTGATTTAAATTTGTAAATTGAATCTCATAATTTAAGAGACTTACTTTCCATCATTAAGTACAAGCTTTCTAATAATAATCATATGGTACAAAATTAATCAAATTTCATTAATATAATTCCTTTTTTCCGCTCAACTCTCCTCCTTACACTAGAACATTCTAACCACAGATTATTAGGGGGAGAAATTGCTACTATTAACCAACTTTGAATGTTGAACAAAATAGGTTAAGGGGATGCCTACCTGTGGATCCTACGTTCGCTCCACATCAGACACGAGGCAGCAAATCATGATTTGACCACCCACCTTTCTCCCACTCTTTTCCCATACACATCGACGCATGGCTAGGATTATTACCCGTCCCATCTTCTCATTCTCGTCTCTATACACTTATTCATCAATCAATCAAGGTATATATGTTTTTTCTTGATTTTTTAATCACATTCATCAATCAAAATTAAAAAGCTTCAAGCTTTTTGTAAATAGCATTTTAAAGTTTTTATCTTTTTTTTTTTCTGGGTTTTCGCGAATGGCACAAATCACATCAGTTTACACTTGTTGTGCTAGCAATCTTGTGTCGCTTTTGCAACTTTGGTTCAATTTTTGCTTGGATTAGCACTGCTTTTATAGATATATTTTTTCCCCTTCAGTGCTTTTATCAATATATTCAACATGGTAATGGTACTATATTGTGTAATAGATTTTTGATCCAGAAAATCCATTTAAATACGAAGTATTACTAATCGTCAGGACAGGCCCTTTTTTTTGAAACAGTTGATATATTATTAACTTCTGATTCCAATATAACTAGGGTTGGTTTGAATGATCATATCGTGTATTTGATGCTGAAGGATCTGCATTTAAGTGATTAACTGATGTGTGAAGCTAAACTGTATGAATATCGAGGAAGCCTTGATTTTGGAACTTAGCTTAATGTTGATCCCTGATCTTCATTTTCTTGGTTTCATTGCCAATCGTTATAAATTCGCCTATTATGACTCACTTGTCTCTAACGAGCTCTATCAAACTGAACTAGTAAAATTTTTGTAAGTTGATCAACAATAAATGATCAAACCTCAGATAGTTTTATATCTTTTGGTTATAGATGGGTGAAGAAACCAATCGAAATGACAATCCTACCGGTACTGTACCCAAACTAAATGAGAGGATCCTTCCATCTAAGTCAAAGAGAACTGTTGCTGCACATCCTTGGCATGGTCTTGAGATCGGTATGCAAATAGAAGATCATATTTTGTTATGTTTGTATTTACTTTTGCTTACAAGAGAGATACTGATGTTGCTGCAAAATAAATGTTGTCTGCAGGACCTGGAGCTCCCAACATCTTCAATGTTGTATGTATTTTCGCCACCTTTACATAGTGATGAATAAGCTTAAACTGTTTGCGTCAATGTAAAAAAGGTGGACCTGGTTTTTCAACCACCCAGCTCCGTTGCAATGGCCATAGGTGTAGACTGTAGCTGCACATAAGTAGTCACATTGGAAAGAACACATTAGTTTATCTGTATGCAAATTTATGAGAAGAACCTTTAAAAATATTCAGCAAATAATTTCCAAGTTCTTAGCTGTCTGGTTGAATTGAATTGTTTGCCTGTTAAATTATGTTTTTCAAACTGACAGAGGTTGTTGAGATAACAAAGGGAAGAAGGTCAAATATGAACTGGACAAGAAGACAGAACTGATTAAGGTATGAACGACATTACATCGATCAAATTTGAGAGTTCCTGGGTTGCTCTCTGAGCTGTATGTGGAAGTGTACTTATTGTAGAATTTAATTTCTTAAAGCTCCATTATTTTCCTCTCTCTCTCTCTCTCAGCATTTTTCTCATGTGTTCAAAAGCATAGGTTGATCGGATTTTATACTCATCAGTGGTTTATCCTCATAACTATGGTTTCATCCCTCGCACATTGTGTGAAGACAATGATCCCTTGGATGTTTTAGTTCTCATGCAGGTGAATTGCATTATTCAGTATAAGTTTTGTATCTCGGATTAAGTTGCAATTTAGTTCTTTGATCCCAATTGATATGTGTAAGCTTTCATTTTGACACAGTGATCCACCTGAATTGTTTGTCTAATTAGCAGCCTGTCCTTCCGGGTTGCTTTCTGCGAGCCAGAGCCATTGGACTTATGCCCATGATTGACCAGGTAATTCTGGAAGTCTAAATCAAAATGAAGCACTGTTACTTCTCTCCCTTGTTTAATGGGCTAACTATGTTCTGATTCAGTGAGAGAAAGATGACAAAATCATTGCAGTTTGTGCTGATGATCCAGAGTACAAGCATTACACTGACATCAAAGAGTTGGCTCCTCATCGCCTTTCTGAGATCCGTCGTTTCTTTGAAGATTGTATCCTTTTCACCCTCACATTGGACAGTTTTAGTTTCATCAAAATCTTTTCTTCGAGTTGTATTCACAATGTGAGGAATACTGGTTTCTTAACATATTTACACAGACGAGAAAAATGAGCACAAAGATGTTGCAGTTAATGAGTTCTTGCCTTCAAACCATGCTGTTGACGCCATCCAGTATTCTATGTAAGTTTCTCTTACCCATCATGTCCTTTTGAATGGTTATTCCCCAATCTGATGCAGTTCCTGTTGGTCCTGAGCTTATTATTGTTGCTTTTTGCAGGGACCTTTATGCTGAGTATATTCTGCACATCCTGAGGCGATAGACAAAATCCAAGGCAATGTACACTGGCTGTGTTCTACAATTTTTGCTCCGGGGGATTTTATTATTCTGAATAAGTTGTTTAATCAATGATTGTTTAAAATTATATTTCAAATTTCATTTTTTCACTTCCTAAAACCTAGATGATAATTGCTACTTGTTCGTTTCTGTGAGAAGAAATTATTTATATCATAATACAAAATGTCATAGCCATCGCTCTTCATCTTGGAAAGCAGAAACTGCGAAGCAATTGTACACGCTATAATATGCAGAAGGCTTGAAATCTATTGTGGCGTTAACCCAGATCAGATAGTTAACACACTAACAACTACACAAGGCAAAACAGTTGCGTATAAGAATATATTGCAAGATACAAGGAAATACCTTTAAAAAGCTGAGGTTTTTAAAAGCAAATATATTCAGTATGCACCTATCCTCTGAAGAAGCCAGTGATACACAAAATTTCGTATTAACTTTCCTCTTGATAAGCGAGTTCTGGAGGATTTCCATGGTAATTGATTAAAATAATATGGGAAGCTTTGAGGTGCGGATATGAAAACATATTTACCATACCTCGGAAAGAGAAGTACTTGTGATTTTGGAGTTAACTTACTGATTCGCAGGCCTACGCACCCCTTGAAATTTTCACGAATCAAGTGATAGTTGGTCACCTCTGTAATCAATGCAATGGTATCAATTTCATTTTTCTTCTTCATCCTCTGCTCCCTTATTTCTTTTGTTTTTAATCCAAGCAAAGCTGCATTTTAAAGCTCTATTATGAGATAATAAAAATGTTTTCTTGTGGGAACAGAAGTTAAACCTACCTCCTTTCAAGTTTGAAATTCCAAATACAAAACAATAAAACTACAAACCTCAGACTAATTAAACCACAATGCCTTATCGGCAGATTCGCCCCAAATGGCGTATGACACTAGCCTGGAAAAATCTTCGTTGACAATTAAAAATAATTGTTATTGACCTTGCAAAGTGGAGCTCTTTCTCAAATTTGTATTTGGCTAAATCTTAAGCGAAAGTTGTTAAGTACATAACTACAATCAAAGGCATTGGATCAGGTATCAATGATGAATGGATAATTTAACTGCATAAATATCTCCCATTAATACTATCTCATGTCGTCAAGAGTACCATTTATTCAAAAGTTCCAAGAGGAGAACTGCAGCAGAGTCCTTGGCCTTTTTGACGCTTGGCATTGGCTCTCCCACACATTCATCAGTCCATCCCCTATCATTAGTATTCACACGAACTGCAAACGTAAACCTTTTTGCATGTGCAGGGCCACCCTCGTTCACACACCTTAAATGCCAAATGTCAAGTTACTTGGCTGCATTGTCACAGTTCAGAAAACAATAGCAAGATGTAAAACCACATAAATTTTCTTACCGATACAAGGGCATAGGCCAATTTCTTCGCAAGCAAATATCATTTAAGGTCTGCCTGGTAAATGTTTGGTTGCCATTTTTCTTCTTTGTTCCATTCTCATCACCTTTTTCTTTAGCTTCAGCTGTTTCCTTCTCTTTCAAAACAGCAAGCGCATTCCTAGCAGCAAGTTTCTGTGCCATCTTCTTTTGTGGATTCTGAGCAACTCCTACCTGAATACCATCAATAAAAACTTCAACAGTAGCCAGATTGCCACTTCTTGAGGCTTTGTATTCCAAGCCTTCAGCCTGTTGCTGGCACCGTTCTTGCAGCTCCCTGACAGGATGCATCGGGAGTGTTTCTGGAGTGACCATTGGGTGCAACAAAGGTTGAAAAACCTGGGACAAAGGGATTGCAAGAAAACAACATTCTTGTCAAATATGTTTTTTTCTTTTTGTAAACAATAGGTGAGTACGGAGTAGGATAGAGAAGAGGTTGGTGTTAGGGGGGTATACGGCAGCCAGGTCCATGACAGAAACAGTGAAACTAACCTTCCAAACGACTGCAGTATCCCGTCCACTGTCTAGGAAAATAGAACCTGCTATAGATTCAACAATGTCACCAAGAACCTTCGGAGCTTTGCAATCTCCCAAACCAAAGGAGTTGAAACCAGGTTTTGATAATTCATCTTGAACTTCCTTCACAAAATCACGAATCTGATATACAAGTCCTCAAAATGTCAACATTGAAAAAAGCAACTTAGGCAAGTTAAATAAGAAAACACCAATGAGACTGCTTTGCTACAAAAGGAACAAGATAGCACACCTGCTTTTCCAGAGCACTTGACCCATGCCGAAGATGCACATGGAGCTTATGTTTAACAGCAACACGTGCAAAGTTTTCATTGTTTACAGCAGCAGCTCGCAAATCTGTCAAGCGACCTGGGGGAAGATTTGTGTATGTGAAAAACAAGTGCCTTGTAATCAGATGATCTAAGACTGCATCACCAACAAATTCTAATCGTTGATAACAGGATACTCCAGAAGATGGTCGCGACGCATGAGTGATCGCTTCAACCAAGAGGCCCCGGTCATTGAACTTAATGTTCAAGGAACCTTCTAAGGCATCAAAATTGACACTCCTAAGTATACTTTCCGGAACATTGGCTGGCTTTATTGCCGAATCTACCTCTTCATGGTCAAACTCTACCTGAATCCCAATCCATTTCATGAGGTGGTTCGCTGCATTCTTACCACCTTCAACATAATAAACACCAATCAATGCTTCAACAACATCTGCCAATGTCTTGCTAGAGAGAACTCTATAAGAACTAGAGTCGCTCTCAAGTTCACCATCCTCAATTTCATCATCTTGATATCCATCATCAGCATGATCCACTCCTGGTTTATCCTCAGAAAGCAATCTTTCCTGATCAAATAAGGAGGATTCTCCATCCTTTGTATCCTCATCGAAAACAGGCAACACCCCAGGAGCAGCCCATCTAGAGGGAGCAAAACGATCTGCCTGGATATATGATTGAAGTCCTTTATTTAATGCATATTGATACAGAACCATGTTACTCACCATTTGTTGTCTCATCCTAGTGAGTTGACCCTCATGTTTCTGGGGATATTTAAGAAAAAGAAATCGACTGACAACCCATTTCAGATAAGCGTCTCCTAGAAGTTCTGCTCTCTCATAGCAGAATGTCTCTTGGCATGAAGCTGCAGTCAAGGCTTCCAAGATCTGTAGGTATAAAGGGACATATGAATGAAAAAGTAGTCCACACCCCTCATTTTTGTAAGAATTCTACTAAATACGATACCTTTGAAGCAGGGACTGAATAATCTATCATATCCTTAAGTTGAACTGCAAGCAGCATGCTTTCAACCCTCCTCATTATTGATGGCAATCTTTGGGCACCTCGAACAAGTGATCCAGGAAGAGGGTGTACTAAACATAGCTCAGGAGGAAGAAAAACATAATATGTTTTGTCAAGAATTTCTTCAGATTCACCTTCATTTGCTACACAAACAGAAAACTTCTCCATTTTAGCTCTACAAACTACAAAAATGTGAAGAAGAAAGTTCAGGCAGAAATGGTATTGCTTATTAAGGAGGAAAAAAAAACATACATTCTGAGTGTTCAAACCGAGGAGATAAAAGATTCTTGCAGTATGAAACACCGCGTCCTCTCATTAATGGTTGTTGCTTAAATATCAATTCAACTCCATACCTGATAATGGTACATAAAAAGACCCGACAGCCCAATGCAGCCTCTGTTGTGCCAAGAAGAAACAAAAGCTTCTCTAATCTGCGAAGACTTATGAACTACTGCCAATGAAAAGTGTGGAACCTAGTGACAATGCCCACATAATTTACACCAGACAGTAGTTAAATAATTCCATAACAGATTCAGATAAGCTTTCCCTTCTTCAGGCACAACATCTGAAGTGCATTGAGGCTATCCAGTCCTAGTGTTAGAAAAAAGCAATTAACAAGGCATTCATCTTGGCTGCAGGGGAAAGAAAATTTTCCATTAAGGAAGAAACAAAAAAAAAATGGTGAAAAAGTAATGTGGGTCATACTTTTGCTTATAATAATCAGCATATGAGCTATACTCTAAAGGACCAAGATAACCCTCTTTCCTTGGAAATGAGTTCTCTGCAGTCATGTCATAGCGTATTGAATCCACATAGAACCTTTTCCCAGAGTGCGCGGCTGTTACAATTCTCCCTACCAAATCTTCAGCATCAACACAAGTATCAGCCATCATCAGTTTGCCTTTGGGCAACCCCACTTTCTCTGTTTCAGTTCCATCCCGATTAGGAACCAGTCCAGAAGCTTTCACAACATCAAATTGTGCTACAGCTCCTCTGATACCATAGGTGGGATGGGATTTCTGTCCAAAAGCCATGCCATGACGCAATTTCCCAAATCCGTACTCCCTTCTATCTCCACCAAGTGTTCTCTCATTTGTACCAAGGTAAACATCTGGTCGAGCCCTCTGAAGGGGATTGCTCCACACATCTGTTCTAATTATTTTTTCAACTAGATCCCAGTCAATTTCTTTTATAGGATCTACAAACTTATCGCCAACCATAGGGACAAACAAATATGCTTTTGCAGGATCCCATGGAGTGGTGGAAGGTTCAACATCCACGTCCAGTACAATACTCATCAATCTCACATGAAAACTTTTAAGGGATGCCAGCTGCACACAATTAGAGTTTAAATGATCAAGCACTGTAAGACAAGAAGTCTTTGCAATAAAAAGGAGGAAAAAGTTTTTATATTGCTCAGATAGTTCGATTGGGAACCAACCTGGGTTTCAGTAACATTTATTGGACCCCTGAAGACAAGAGATGCCTTAGTTATAATGGTTCGAGCGATAAATAGATCCATTGACATCGATAACACCTATGAAAAAGAATGTGATTAGAGCTGAACACCTTATACATCCTAGCTATGATAGAACTGAAAATGAGTCAAATTACCTCTGCATCCAGCTCGTTGCCAAAAAGCACTGCAAAATCTGAAACTTGAGTTAAGAATGGATCTTTTGAAGTGCCGCTGTTTATGCATCTTACAGCATACATATAAAGTTTAAGCAATTTGGAGTTGTTGCAACCATCTCTTCCGCATAAGATCCATTCTCCCTGAAGGGCCAAAGTAACTTTAAGCATGTGTGTGCTAGATAAAAAATGACAAATTAAAAAGATGCAACCTCTTACACAACACCTTTTAGCATTGTACAAAACAGATTGTATACTATTTTATGAACACATTTTAAGGGGGGAAATGATATCATGTGTTTTGTAACTGATATCACGAATCACAAAATTTTTAATTTGTTTCTTGATGAACTGCCACAATATTGAAATTGAGATGCCAAAATCTTCATACCACGAAATTATTATTGCCGAAACATTTCACTTTTCATTCAGCATTCTTGTAAGAAATCCCCTAGATAGAGAGAGGTTGCAAATTCCCATTACTCTGTTAACCTAATTTTACAAATTCAAAAATCAAAAGTAGGCGCTCAAAACCTAAATACAGCGACCATGCATGAAGCAATAAATAGAATTGACAAATGACGTGATTTGATTACTGCTCTCTCACCAATTTAATGATCCCTATCTAGAGCACATCTCACATACATCATAACTTCTGGCATTTCTACATACATCATCATATCAGTTCCAGCACTTCAAAACATAAAAAATGGGGGAAAAAAACTATGAAACAGAGATGCATTAAAGAGATCATATTCCTAATAACCTTCCAGCTCTTTGCAGACGGCCAGACACTAAAGATTTGTAATAACTAAAAACATAGTGAATCCCTTGACTGCCGGTAGAAATAGGGCAAACAAGCAAAGCTAGAAAAGATAGTGCAGCAACATGCATTATTAACCAAAAAGGAGGAACATGTCAGACGTTATTTGACTACCAAATTGGAAACCTCAGATGCAGAGAACAACAAGATATGAACTCCGAGAGAAAGAGAAATAGATTTGTTTGGTAGCCCAATCGTTGACAAACTATTCCCATTTTCTGTTTAAACTAAATGCAGTTATACCCATGTGACAAACTAACCTGGAGTATATTCGCTACACCTTCAGGATAGAACTCTCTATGCCTAGCAGTTCCGGGAAGCGGTTCACCTTCATCATTCTGGTCAGTCTTTTCTCTTTCTTCCCCACTTCCCTTATCCGGCAAGAGCATGTCAGTAAATGCTCCCATCTCATGGAGCTTCTTGCAAGCAGCCAAACAAACAGCCTACACATTAAGCATAAAATCAACACAGATTCTTGAAAGGAAGTTAATGAAGCTAGCAGGAAAGCATTAATAGAATGGCATGCCTGTTGTGCAAGGCGCATCGAACTGCATACAGGACCCTCAAGCTTCTCAAATGGTGCATTACAAGGAAGTTGAAGCTTGCATGAATATTCTGTGGGACCTCCTGGCTTCTCATGCCTCTCCATAATAAACTCAGGACGAAGTATTGAATACCTAGGTAATAAAATGCAATTGAGCAAGAAATTGATCTCCAGTAATAAGGAAAAAAATATATATAATATCCAAATTGTCAGTAGTACATTGAGGTGGTCTTAATTTCAAAATTGGTGCTGAACTTCTTGGTAATTTCAGCACAATCACTTATCTTCAATTTGTATCAGCAAAATCATTACATATGATTTGTTTCATTAAGTTCATTATTGCCATTTTTTTAAGAGATTAATCTAAAATTTTGCTTAACTGACTAAATAAGAAAGTCATAAAGCCTATTTTGAATTGTTAAACTATATTAAATATATCATGTTAAAAATCTAACTGAAAATCCACCAAATTTTAAAATGGTGACCTTAATGAAAGAAAATTAAAGTCGAGCGATTTTTTACCGACACCAACTTAAGTTTAGCGACGGCAACGAAATTAGAAGTTCATTGACAGCATATGAAATCAAGCTGATTAAGAAGTAATGCACCTGTCACTCGGTAGCTGAGAGCAATAGAAATGGATAAGCCCAACAGCAGAATTCAAGCTCACAATAGCACCAGTAGATTCCACCTGGTACACAGTTCCTGGAATTGTATCCACAGAAATTAACCTTGATGTATCCTTAAGGTGACTAAGGTCAGTTCTCTCAATTGCTTCTTTCCGCAGGGTCTCCTCACTATTCCTAGCATTTCTTAAGAATGCTCCATGAGACAGATTTCCCCTGAGATGAAATAAATATTTTTAAGTTCTTCTGTATTTAGTGCTAGTCTGAATCTAACTTTGAAATTGGAATAGATCCAACACTATTACCTCTCAACCATCAAGATGTAATCTGAACCAGGCTTTCTTGCACGACCCCTAGACTGAATGTATGCCAGAACAGTTTTTGCAAGATCAAAGCGAATAACAACATTGCATTGTCTAATATCTAGTCCTTCCTCAGCAACACTTGTAGCAACCAACAGTGTCACCTAAAAAATTGAGGCAAGCTTTCTCTTAGGTACCTAACATAAAATAATGAGTTTAAATGAAACTAAGTCAGAGTGCTTTGCTTTTGAACATACACGACCATCTCGAAATTTGGCAATTGTGTCCTGCATCTGGGATGTCCGCATTTCCTGACTGTTATTGTGTCCAATCAAGCTTGCACACCTAACAAAACTCAGTGATGGAAGCTCTGCAAATACCTGCAAGCTTAGCAAAAAATAGTGCTATACTGTTAGTAATTTGGAAGGGAAACCAAATCACAAGGACCAAATAAAGTCAAGTCTATCAAGAAGTTTGACCTTAGGAAGGACTAAAGCAGCTACTACTCGCTCGACAAAGATGATTGCACGAAAATCCTCTGTGTACTGATACTTAAGAAGTATTTTTATTAATGACTGCACTTTTGGGGTCACTTTTCCATCAGCTACAGCAGCCCCTATTATCACATCAACATGCTCCCCACCGGAAACGACTACAACAAATTATACAAGCATAAAAGAAGCATCAAATTATCTCTTCAAAATTCCTTAACCATTAAAAACTTCACAAACTTAACAAAAAATCAGCACATGCACGACTCAAGCAAGTCTGTTGATGCATATTGTTGTGTCATGTGCATAACCCAGCTAAATTGAAGGTCACATAGCTGAAGCCGATTTTCCCTCAAGAGCCCTCCATGCTACGTACATGATCATCTGGTGTTCAAAGGTCATTGATCACAATAGCTTTATGCAGATCATTGCACCCAATAACTAATTTAATTTCCCCAACTTAGGTATTTATTTTCCTAGGCTCATACAGATACCAATAACACTATAGACCATTTTCCAAAAATTTCAAGTTTAAAAAATTTTCTTGTGTTCCATGTCAAGAATAATTTCAGGAAATTTACACGCCCTTAAATTTACAAAGTTTCACTTAACCAAATCTCAATCCAAATACTTGACTTTACTACAAGAACCTATTTTTCTCCATTCCTTATAGATTTACCAAATCTGTTCTGCTTATTGTTATGTGGACAAGAATCAACAACTACACCCACCATGACTGTCAGGAAGCTCTCCTTCTTCAATATCATCAGGATCAGTCCCATCTTGAGCAACTCCATTCTCATTGTCATTAGATTTTGTGTCCTTATCTGTCACAGCTCCCTCTGTTAATTGGCATTGTAAGAGCGAAACAACTTTTTCCAGATAGGATTCTTGAAACTTGACATCAAGCTGATAGTTTGCCCTCTCATCATTTTGTAAAGCCATCAAAAAGGATTGTGCAACCTGCAAAAGACATGGACCATGAAAATACTTCCACAACCAAATACCTAGTTAACCTATATATAAAATAAACCACCCGGTAAATTGCTACCTTGTAAGCACACCACTGACCCAATTCACCAAGTGCATAATTGATAGCCCTCAACTTTTGAATCAAGTTAGCAGCCCCATCACTTTCTGTTCTTTCAGAGACACCATAAACTTGGCGCAGCTCTTCCTTAGCACCAGCATCTCTAGCTCCCATAAATTGCCATTTACTCCTTCTTGAGCTTGATTGTGCAGCTTCTTCGACAGCCACTTCCATTTGTTTTATTTGTTCATGAAGGGACCATAAGCTGGCTGCTTTGTCATACTCCACGACGATTTCTGCAGGCATTGGCACATGTTTTTCCAGTTCCTTGCGGTCTTTTATTGTACAAACTATGGAATCAAGTTTACTTTCAAGATTACGGATTTTTATAGCACAATCAACTTGACTTGAAACACCTGAACAGAACATAAACCTGAGCTGTAACAAGAACTTGTAGCTTGAAATATTTAAGCAAGGGAATGAATTCATGACTGGCAACAAAATCTTGATCAAAGTGATGCTCCAGCTAGAAAAGTGAATAACTTCAAAAGAAGCATAAATGATGGCAGAGAATTCAAGACTCGCAAGCTAAACGATTACCTTTCAAGTTAACAGGAGAAGCAGTCATTCCAAAAACAGATGGTCTTTTTTCCTTTGGCGTTGTATGATAGAATTCTGACATCACTAAAGAATATGGATGTTTCTTCACAGCATGGTGACACTCATCCAGAATAAGGAGATTTATTGCTTCCATTTTGATTATGCTATGTCTCAGAATGTTCAACAGAATCTGAGCTGTCATCACTAAAACCTGCAGGAGAAACAATGAATAAGGAACAAGCTAGCCCTAGCACCAGAGTGGAACCAAGAAAAACAGGGAAGAAAACAACTTGACCTTAAATTAAGGACAGAGAGCCAAAAACACCTAAGCCAATACAGATATCCATTGGAAGACAAATTGACAAAAAATTGCATGAACAAACACTGAAGTAGACACAAGATGACAAGAACATGGTGCCTTTATTGATTGTATCAAGAAATTCAATTTAAATGAAGCATTTTCTGTTCCTTCGCATTAAGAACAAGTGCATAATCAGTTTCTACCACGGCCACCTATAACGTGCAAGCATGTGCCTATAACAATATACACTAAGCAGGAGAACATATTGACATACAGTGGCTATGCTTGATCAGAAAAGCTGACAGATAAAACTCCATTTAATGATGTTCAACTCAGCCCAATAGACTATGTTACCCTTTAAGACAAGTATTGCATAGAAGCATAGACAGATAGAAGTTGAGAAAGTATTGGACAAGAACATTTGTCCTCGTAATTTCTAGCATCCCTTCCTAAAAATATCACTCCAAGATGAAAGAACAGTATAATACCTCAAATCCCAGCCCTAATCCCATTCCAAAACCACACAATAACTATTTGCATCACATATCTGAAGGTATGCCACCATAAAAATAATAATAATAATAATAAAAAATAAAAAAAAAAAAAGCTTATGACATGATGAAAAATATGCAGGGCAATGCATAAATAAATCATGCATTGCTTCTTTCTCACAGCACACAATTAAGGAAGGCTCTATAAAACCTTCATCTTCACTGCTTGTCAGTGTTCAGCTCTTGTGATTTATTGCTCAATGACTACTCTAAACCCTAAGTTTGGAAACTTTAGGCATCCCAATCAACTAGACTACAATCATAGGGAATTTTAGAGATACTTAAATGTGCAATACCAGGCATAACATCTATATTTAGAGAAACTCAGACAATGAACAGATTCAGAACTCAGAGCTTCAATAGAGAATCAGATCAATGATTTTACATTTTATTGGTTTCAATTTCAATGACAGCATTTTAACAAACCAAGGGATCCTTATGCCTCCCTCCAAACCTAGAAAGCCTAAAAACCGGAGGAATGATTCATTGAAAGGACATCATCCATTACCTATCTTTTAAAATCAAACTTAAACCAACCCGGTCTAACAGACAAGAGCACTTATTTGATAACTGATGCTACATTTGCTCATGCAGTGTCCCCAGATATCAAGGACATTATTAGCCATAATACATAATACCACTGCAACAATACCAAGTGACTAAAATGTTATTATTAGTGAAACATTAGGTGAAAACTATGAGAATTTTACATCATTTGGAAGTAAAAGAAATGAACATATACATGCATTAATTGAACTAGACAGCTGCACAATGTGAAGAGCATCTAAAATTATGGGACAGTCAAAAGTTAACACAGACTTAAAGGGCTACCTGTTTTGATTCGAACTCAGGCTGCCACCTCCGAGCATCCCAGAAATCTTGGCCCATTTCACCACAATAATGGCCCACTTGGTAGCTGGTATGCTCACGAATGACTTCCGCTTGCTGAAATTATAAAAGCATAACAAATCCATCAACAACTCCTCCAGTCAATGGATATATAGAAGTCTCTCACATTCTTAAAAAGAACATAAATTCAGAATAGAATACCTGATAAACAAGTGGAACCTTTGGAACCAAAAATACAGCAAGCATTTTCTTGTTCTGCCTTTGCAAGTCATTATAAAGACTTTTAATTAGAAGTACAGCAATGAGGGTCTTCCCAGCACCAGTTTCAAGAAAAGCTATTGTATTTCTCTTCTTGGCCTGTTCAAGAACATCCAATTGATATTGGCGGGCTTGTTCCTCAGGGAATTTCTCCTTGGTCTCCTCGGATTTCTTCTCTGGCTTTCCATTGCACTCCTCATCCTTGTCATTGCTTTCCTTTCCTTCTTTGTTATGATCAGCTTCCCAACTACCTGAGTGAAAAATCATCTCATTGGACCCAGAACGGTCCCTCTCCCAATAACCCCTTGGTTCCCTATCCCTCCAATCCCTATCTCTCCCATCTCTCCTACCGTTATACCTATCTCTTCTCCGATTATGATACTTGTCCCTCCTATCAATGTCGTCCCAATCTCGCAGCCTCTTCCTGTTAGAGCTCCTCTCCCTGTCCCTTGGATCATATTGCCCTCTACTAGAGTACTGTCTCTCATTTTTGTAACTGCTGGTAATCCTAGCCTTTTTACAGTACCTTTCTTCACTATCAAAGTCTCGTTCCCTTGGCCCCTCAAGACCGCCCTTATTCCCATTTTCCTTGACAGAATTATCCAATGAATTCAACCTATCTTCGGCCCTCCCATCCAACGGATTCGATCCATTATCAAAATTCACCACAAGCACCTTACTTTCAAAATTGTTTTTATTACTGCCATTTAATTGTAATGAGGAGCTTTTTTCTCCATTCGTGCAAAATTCAACTGCCTCGTTCTTAAAGAGCCCTTCCCCAATATTACAATCCTGAATTCCATTCCCAACAATAGCCGATGTACCATTATTGATACTATTGCCGTCAGCAAGCGTAGGTAAGCCAGTACCATTCTTGATGCTATCAAGAATGTGATCAATACCTCCAAAGAAATCATTAACAAGATTATCCTGATTTGAAGTATCATCAACTGAATCTTGAACAATTGAAGTATCAAAATCGACAAAATTGTCAATAAGATCACAGGAAATGTCCTCACAGGCATCCAACCAGTAAGATGGGCAGCCGCCGCCCACAGTACCTGAAACCCTACTATCACCGTCCGTCATAGTGATATGCTAAAAAATTACACACTAGCAACAGAGAACTCGACACTCAAAAGCCCAGAAGAAATCGAAAAGAGAAACAAAATAAAACTAAAGATAAAACAGGGGAAAAGGACAACAACAGTATAAATTAAAATGGAAAGCTTAAAAAAAAAAAGGAAAAAAAGAGAAAGCTGGAAAATAAGCTGATGGTAGCAACGGCAAAACTGGGAAAGCAAGTGTGAGAGACAAAAAGAACAATAAGAAGAAGAAGAAAAGTGGGAAAAGATTTGCAGATTAGGGTGGATAGACCGTACGAAGCACGCAATAGTTAAGGGGTGGGGTTGCAAAAGGGGAGAACCCAAAAACAACCAAAACCCAAAACTGTGTGTGTGATTCTTTTAGATTCCACGGTCTATCAACCCTTATTCTGCTTTCTCTCTACTTTTGACCCCAAGCGTGCACGCTCGCTTCCTTCTCTCTTCTCCGTCTTTTCCCTGTTTCTGTCGCCCCTGCTGCTATGGTTTTTCTAATTTCTAGCTCCGTTCTCACTTGAGAGAGGGAGATGGAGAGAATACACCCGACTGCGCTTCTATTCCTCAACGCAAGGATTTTTCTTTTCCCTTATTTTTAATTTTTTTTTTGGCTGATTTACCATTTAGTCCTTGAATATTAATATTATTACAAGTCATTCAATATATAATTGCAGAAACCCATTAAAAATGTCTTTACCATTTGAGTCTCTCCTTTTATTTTCTAAATTTCAATCAAAAATTATTAACATTTAAATTTTAATGAGTTTTAATGAGTCTCTCCTTTTATTAGTAAAGTTAGGTTTTTGTCTCATTTTTCAATTCCCTACTTAAATAAAATTAAAATGAGGGATTTAGATGTAATTTTAATATATATTTTTGATAAATTAAAATTTTCAAATATTACCATTATAATTATTAATAATTTTTTAAAGTATATTTAAAATAACATGATTTTATAAATTATTTTAAATTCATATTTAAATAAAATATTTATTAAATTTATGAGCTTAATATATATTCATAACTCCAATTAATTAAATAAAATATATATTTTATTAAATTCAAAACTCATATTTTAAATTCTCAATCCATTACTAAGGTAAATATTATTTAGGGATACAAAGAGAGCGTGAAAGAGAGAGAGAGATAATGGGTGGAGTTGGAGAGGACAACATGGTCATTTCCTTTCTTTTCTCTAAATTTTGCCATTTCAATGTAGTTAACTGGAAAACCTAGTTGCTTAAAAAAATATAATTTAAAAAATTAAAAATAAAAAACCTTATTATAATGAGTAATAATAACTTTTATATTCACTCTATTGAAATTAAAGAAGTTAATAAAAATGTACACTATGATAAATTTGAACAATTTATAAATGGGAAATCTAAATAAATATTTTCAATTAAAATTTGACACTTTAAATTATTTTTATGAACAAGACGGAAGAATATTTTCTAGATTATACTGCGAACATGCGGATTGGAACGTGGCAATTGGGAACCGAAAGGAAAGTGGGAGGAGGACCAGCCCCAGGGACCAAAGACGGGTGGAATCGACATCAGCATATTACACGAGAAAAGCTACCATCAGTGGTATGCATGATACCACTCCTTCAGGGGTCACTGTGATGGGACATTCTGGGCCGTTTGATATGCATATACAATTTCAAGAGGATGAAAGAAAAAAAAAAAAGGTATTATTCTCTATATCTCATCATATTAGATACTTATCCAGCGGCACCAACAACCAATCATTTCTTATTCGTTATGAGATTTTACAATTTTAAGAAGATTCTAATGTTGTTAAATTAAAACTTATTGATATGTAAAAATTATCATAATTGAAATTTAACCCATTAATAAGTTGATTATCAAATTTATTAAAATTCATCTCTTATCATCTAAAACGTAATTCTTTTTGAGGTATGAGAAAAGATTATATTGAATTCTGATAAACAGTAATAAGAAAGAATAAGGGGTACTTTTGCAAGGTTGACCCTTGGCCTGCAAGTGCTGATTAGGGCCTTTCATTAACAAGTTGAAATCGAAGTGGTTCATTTCCAAACAAGATGGGACCCTTGTTAAAGCGACGACACATAAAATCAACCATAAAAGAAAAAGGTTGAAGAAACAAAGTATCGTATTCATTGATTAACATTGCCTGCAAAAGGAGACCTTTCAAGCGTATCAGTATCATATCCCACTCTCCATTGCTTGTTAAAATTTTAGCGTTTTCTGTTCTGAATCTGTTGTAACTTTAGAGCTAGCTAGTGCCGGTCATGTGCATGCTCTGATTTTAGTGCGACTTGGAATTTGCCCAATTTCAGGCTTCAATAGGAGGTTCTTGCAGGACGTGGCCCGTAGCAAGGTGGTATGGACCCAACTGTAAAAGCAATGTATTTATGGGCCGAACACCTTCTTCACAAAACCCACGGAATCTTACCAATAGCCACTTCTGATATGCCCATCGATCCTGGCTGAAATTAAAGCTATAATCAAAAGGTCAACAGGATATATGCAAGAACTCTTTTATTTAAGGATCTAATCTCCCTTTTGTTTTTGGTTAAATCTTGGTGTGAATAGTATTCATGTGATCATCCAATAATTAATTGAAACATTAATAATTCATTGGTTGATAGTTTGGCCAAAAACCCTTAATTTTTTTTATCACTTGCTTAAACTGATTTTATACGTAAAATTTAAATTTAATAAAGGAAAAGACATATTCGCTTGGAAATTAAGGGATTTTATGGGGAAAAAAATTGTTTTCTGGTGTGCCTGTCATGAAAGGAATCAAATCATTCTTAAATCTAAACATATGAATCTAGTCAGATAGCATTAGCCTACTCTAGGAAACCAAGAGAAAAATCTTATCCTGAGTCAAAAGTTCTTGTGGTCCGCGTACCTCTACTTTGAAAATAAAATCCATCAACTAATAAAAAGAAAAAAATATGTATATAATTATAATATGACCACTAACTTAAAAAAATATTTAATTTTTTATAATTTTAAAATATAAAAAATTAATCCTTAAACTTTTATTTTATAAATAAAAATATTAAAAAAAAAAGAATATGCTTTTTGTAAAATTCTATAACTAAGCAGTGCTGAAAACTGTCAGCCATATTTAATTATTAAGTCTAGAGTTGTCTCGATTAAAAAAACTAAGCAAATTGGATTTCCAAGATAATGAAAAGGTGTTTGATTTCTGTGAAGTGATTTGAAGGCCGTGTCATGAGATGATACAAAACGACATTTTTTAAGAGGAAAAAAAAAAAAAAAAAAAGCGATCATTGACTTATACCTCACTCCCTTATTTTACCATTTCTGGGTTTATATTTTCATAATTGATGCCACTAGATTTAGTTAAAATATGGTCAAAATATTAAGAGAATAGTATTTTAGGGCTTCTATTTTTTATTTTTTTTATTTAATTAAGGTCTAATTAAATTCTTAGACTTTTGAAGGAATGGAATTTTTTTTAGTTTTATGAAATAAAAATAAAGAAATTAAATAATTATATTTTAAAAAAATATGAGGATTAATAAGTAATAAAAATTATATATGAAGTACATGAGAAAAGGCCGTACAGCTGACATCATGTTTCTAAGTATGATTGCTCAAATTCCCTGTCAAGCTGCCTGGAATCCAAAAGGAATTCGAAGTGTTCTGGTTGAAGGGAGACTTGACGTTAGAAAACTCTAGCTTGGATGTGAACTCGGAGCTCACATGCAAGATTTTGTGAAAATAATAGAGGGAAGAGAGGGTATGGTATGATCGGTGTATATCACCTGCCGTATGGGTAGCCATTAAGACCCCACACACCTCACCCTATGTGCATGTGGATCACGCTTTCATCGCACATAATCAGAATAAAGTTGTTTAATCAGATGGTCGGGAGGGGGCCGTTCATTCATTAAATAAAATTTAACTTTCATCGCCTACCTTGCCCGACGATGCCCCTACACACGGCCGCCAATAGGGTACATAACAGAAAAATTATACAGTAGTGCCGCAACTTAAAAAATTATAACAAGTACTTAAATTTTAATTTATAATATAAATTTTTTTAATTTTTAATTTAAATTACATAAAATTTTTTTATATTATTTAATAATTAATTTTTAAATTATTTTTATTAAAATGACACTTATTATATTTAAATTTATATTTTTTTATGTTAATTTAGCACTTATCGAAAAAAAAAAAATCCAACAATTTTAACTTCTAATAATTTAAATTACACAAATTAATATTTCCATAATTCAAAATTTATTTATTTGAAACTATTAATTTATAAAAATAAAATTTTTAATTTATGTCAGCATAAATATAATTTCCTATTAAAAAAATTGAATGCATTGCATATATGCATGGGGTTTCAATGATTGAATGAAATTTTCATGTAGATGATGGGCAGGAGGTTTTGGAGTAGAGGTATTTTATTCCTAGTTCCTATATAGCCTCTCGCAGGCCTCAACTAGTTCCTAGTTACATTACGTGTGTAGTTAGGGATTGCCAAAGGTGCAGGTGTGCTTTCATTATCATCTATGATATGATATTATACGTAATTTTGGCTAGGCCCTAGACTTTTCATCTTTCATGTGTTTGGGTTCCACAGTGCTTCCACTTCTAATTGGACCACCTTCATCTAGAGTCAGCCACAGTCCAGGCTGTGTTTTGAAATTGGACTAGAATCGATCGACTCGATTTGAATTGAAACTGTTCAAAGGTTTTGGTCATTCTCTCAATGAACTTGTTTCGACTCGAATTGTAGCTGTTCTGAGATTTGGTCATTCCTTCATTGAACTTTGAATTATGTTGAATCAAAATCAATGATTTGATTGGGTGGTTTGATTCGAATCATAGTACAAAAATAAAATTACTGTTGAATTTCCCCCAGTTCAAATTGAATATGAATAAAATTAAAACTGCACTTGAATTGGAATTAGAATCAAACCAGGAAAAAGAACTGTATAAAACCAATCCTTTTAATACAATTCAAAATTAATTGGATCACGAATCAAAATTGCTTATTCCAACATGAAATCAGACGAAATCGAACCACGATTGAACCTATCTCCATCTCCTGATGTGATGCTGATTTAAGTATGGCAATAAGATGGGTACGAAAGAAGCATGAAAAGAAAATAATCGAAAATGAAATGAAAATCAAGATAATTAGGTATGCAGATAAATTTTGAGTACAATTTTAATTTGAAAATTTAATGTCAAATGGGACATATATACACGTGCGGCCAATTAATCATACACATTTTTCATAAACTTTATCAATTAAGCACAGGTAAAATACATATTTATCCTTCGATTTTTAATTTTTTTTATTGAATTATTATAATTCTATTGCTATAGACTTCCCCCAAAACTTTTTGACTTTTATAGATTGAGTTGCTTTTTTTTTTTTTCACATTACATTATTTATAACAAAATTAATCAAATATTCAAAAATAGTCTAGTTTAACTTGGTGAGTGAGATTTTGGGTATTAAAAATCTAGTTAATGTGTTTGTAATATTTTTAAAATTATAAAATTTATTTAAATTTTATTATTTAAAACAATTAATAAATAGAATAAATGCATTTATTTTTATATTTTTATTTTTATTAAAAAAATAAATATAATTTAAATAGAGCTGCTTTAAATTTTTAATAAAAAATTTTATTAAATAAATTGAATTCTTACAAAATCATTTCAGTTTTTACATTAATTCATTTCTTTTAAAATATTTATTTTTTAATTTAAAAAGTTGAATTTTATTAATTTTAAAACTTCCGAACATAAGAATTGATGAAAAGAATTCAATCGAATTAATTTTTAGACTTTTCAAGCACACATATTTTTAGATATAGTATTTTAGTTAGGGTTGTCAACGAGTTATTATTATTATTATTATTATTATTATTATTATTATTATTATTATTATTAGCCAGATACTTGATTTAATTGAACGTTATTATAACATGTTTAGGTAATATATAATCGAATTTGAAATGAGTTCAAATTAATTAATAATACCCATATCAGGTTTACATTGGATTCGAGTTTTATGTGTTCGGTATATTTTATTCGAATCTAGTTATATATATATAATTAATTAAATATAAAATTATATTTTTATAATAATATTAATAATTTTTTTATAATATACCTTAAAAAAATAGAATTGAAATATTTTCTAAAATTATAAAATTTTTAAAATTTAATGATTAATAAAAATGATATTTTTACACATTATTAACTAAAATATATAGATCTAAATTGATTTGATATTGTTTAAATAATAATAATAATTAAATTTAAAATAATTTAAATATTAATTAAATTTAAATTTATATATAATAATTTTCATGAGTATTTTACTTGTACTCCCTGATTTCAGTCTTCAACACCATCCTTCAATATTTTTTATCTATTACTAGCATGTGACATCATTTTTATTAGTGCTCACATGAGTTGGGTTTTGCCAATAACATGTTGCAAACGAGTTAAAAAAAAATAAACTATTTCTGTTTTTTTCAATGTTAAATTTAATATATTTTAATTATAAAAAAATGAAATAATTAAATAAAATTATAAAAAATTTTAACAATATTTGAAAAAGTATATTTTGAAAAAAAGTAAAATTCTTACTTAAATGCTAGTAAGGAAAAGAAAAGGCAAGCAAGATCTCAGTATAAAAAAAGAGGCAGAGCTCAGCTATGGGCGATGTGTCATCCAATGAAGAAGGAAAGCGACATAGCAGCCAGAGAGCCCCAACGGTTTCTGAGAGGGGGCAGTGGGGTGACTGGGTGAGGCACTAGACTACTACTAGTGTGGGGTCATATAGAGAAGACGATGGGGTATAGGTGGAGCATGTACACTATTTATGGTCGATGGATGAGCATACAAAAATCATTTGCAAAAATCATTTTACTTTAATTAAAATCAAATTTATTATAAATCATTTAAATGATATTCAAACTCATTTAATTTTATAAAATACTTTTCTTTAATAATTATATTTTATTAAAAAGTTAATAATTTTATAAAAAAATATATATTTTATATTTAATTTAAGAGAAAATATTAAATCAAATATCTAAAAACATTTCACCTATAAATTATGGGTGGTAGCCCCCTGCCCTCATTTGAAAAGGAATTATTTGGGTATCCTCGCCCCCATTTGAAGTTCCTTTTCAGCTATCTGGTTGATTTGCATGTGCCCCCCTCTCCTTACATAAGGGTCCACTTCCACTACCATCTTTGCAAAATTTATAGATGTAATTTAGTCTCAACTAGCACACATTGCATTATCAGCCTCACCCTCAACCCTCTTCCCCTCCCCCATATCAATTTTTGTCTAGCAATCTAAGCTACGATTCAGTCCTAGACTCTGGGGCATGACAGTTGTTACCATTATCATCCTCCTCATGGAAGGGATGCCAACTAGATGATGGTGACCCTTCCTATTATATCTAAGATTAAATTAATTATCCTTTTCTTTTTTATTTTTTACTATATAGCCATAGCCCCACACTGCCTTTAGAAATTTTGTAAAGTGATACCAAACGTTTGTGCTTGCTGTTTTTTTTTTCTTGCTGTTTTTTTACTAATTAATAAATTACACCATTTTTCTTCCACATTAATGGGTTATGCCTTTTTTTTTAATTATTTTTATAATCGTGGAAAAATATTAGATATAGTAACAAGATATTCAATATCAAAATAATAAATTATAATAATATAGTTAATAAATAATTGCTAAACACTTCCAAAGAAAAAAAAAATTAAAGATCATTAAATGCTAATATGTTAAGAATAATAATAAAATATTTTTATAATTTTATTAAATTACTGTTTAATTCACTTAATTATTTCAATCTTAATAATTCGCTCTCTATTAATTTGTCACTAAATTATAGAAATAGTTATTATGATACAGTTGGGACAATTAAGAGAGAGAGAGGGTAATAAGATGAATTTTAATAAATTATAAAAATAATTATTGTATTTAGTAGAAATTAAGATAAAATTATAAAATTAATTAATATTTATTATTTTTTTTAAAACAATAAATAATTTTAAATAAAATAATTTTTGAAAAATTATAAATAAAAATAAATAAGAAAGCATAATATCAATTCGTATTATTCATATCTAAGGCTTTTACATCATATAGAATATTAATTTTCACTTCATAAATAGTAATTATTATCAAATGTGCGGATAGAGTTAAAAATAATTTTAAGAAATTAAAGTTTGTCATGAATTAAAAAACATTAAATGTAGTTAAACTCTAATGACTTAATTAAACGTAATTAACAGCATATAATTAATTAATTAATTAATTAGGTATAAACGAAGAAGGACGTGGAAGGATATATGTACACGTCCTGAATACAAAGGTACACAGAGAGAGAAAGAAAGAGAGAATGGAGAAGGGGACAAAAGGCCAGCGCAAGAATCATGAAACAAGATAACCGCCAACTGGGTCTTAGCTTGTTTTGTTGCTGGGTTTGTAGGGTGTGGCCCAAGCTAACCCTCATAGCTCCATACATACTGTACGTAAACAATTGCCCTCTAAGCATAATGATCAACTCTTAATTAATATCAGATTACCAATAGCCATCCATCGAGAGCACCTCTTAGTCCTCACTCTCATTCTCAATCCCTGAATATATAAATTAATAATGAAAGACAGGTAGCCAGTAGGGTTTTGATAGGCTTTAACTTTTAAGCTATCTAAAAATTGCACCACTGCTGCCCCACCCTTCACACCTCTACTCTAGTACTCTACGATCTACTCTGTACAGGGCCTTGATGTTAACCCATGATAATTCCTCGGAAATTCTTGGCAGGCTGTTACTTACAACCTTTTTTGTGCTTAACCATAATTACAACACCTATTCATCTGACTTGTTTTCCTGTACTGTTATATTACCCTTGCGCGTTCAATTGGGTTAAGGTAAAATGAAGCAGTGCCTTTGCTTAATCAAGTCTTTGTTAATCATCGCCTTTTGCAGATTGAACACTCTTTACTTCTTCTGATATAAATGTATATAGGGGAGTAGTGATCTCCTTATGGTTTTCAGAAATAAAAGTCACTCATGTATTTATATTTCAAATTTATAATAAATTAAATTTATATAAATTTTCTTCATATAATGAATATGTTTAAAAGATATAATTAACACAATTAATTTAGCCTTTAATTTTTGTTTCTTTTAACCCGTTTTTCAATATATAAATATTAGTATTATTCATTTAAGGGATTGTATTAACACAAATCAGACTTAGATTTTGTCTGCAAACATTTATACAATAAGAAGATAATTGAATTGTCTCTAAAGAACAATGTAAAAATAAAAGTAGAAGAAATTCATATATAATTACAATATATACACAACATTAATTAAAAATTAATGAATCCCTAATTAAATCAAAGTGGGTTGTTATCATAATACATTAAATTAAAACAAAAAATGGTAATTTAAATTTCAACTATGTTATAAACGACAAATTAATGACCTTAGTCAACATGCATATATATGTAATAAGCCCTTTACTTTCATGAAATATATATATACTGTTTAAGTGTTAATTAATTTTTAATTATAATTTTTTTATTAAGTTTTAATTGAGTTTAAACTTGTAATTTATTATTTCGAAGAAAAGTACTTTACGATGTATGAATCTTTCTTTCATACTTTATGAGGCGTAAATCTTTCCTTCAATAGAATATTTAAATTTAAAAATGATTTGATAGAGATTATAAAAAAAACCATGAAGTCGAGAGTGAAGCATGTAGCCCTTTTATTGGTTAATCTATATACTTTATTAATACTTTTAAATCTTTTAAATTTTTTATATTTTTTTATGAGTGATTTTTTTCATTTATGGAAAAATTGTAATATATTGATTTGTATTTAAATTTTTACTATATTTATGATTAATGAAATATTTTTTCAGTTTTATAAAAAAAAGTTATGTTGATATGAATTGATAACTTTGAAAAATATTTGCCCAATTATTAAATAACTTTGAAGAGGAAGCTTTCTTACTACATAATTTTAGTAATCGAGTGCCTTTCTAGAAATTAATTAAGTTTAAAATATTGTTAACTATTTTAAAAATCTTCGATCAGAGGACTCAACTTTAATTGAAATTAATTATAGCTAGAGCTTGTGAATTGTAACAAGTAAAATCTGTTTAATGATCTCCACACCAGAAGTGTAATAAGACTAACAAGAATCTGGTCATCAACCATTCTGAATATTGTCATTATCCATCAGTACAACAAAACGATATATATATATATATATTTTGCCTGGAGGCTGGCTGTAGCTTCTGTCAAAACCCATAAAAGTGGAGGATAACAGGACCACTTAAATCAATGCCCACATCCACCTATTGATGTCCGTAGAAAGCAACTTTTAATTTGCAAATATTAGCCATGGAATTAATTAATTAATATATATATATATATATATATATAGCAAACAAAAGCTTAGATCATTTCTCAAATAATTGTCATCTACGGTGCACATATAGCCATGAAAATTATTATTTAGTTCTTTGATTCATTATCCATTTATAATTATATTCAAAAATCGTAAGATTAATGATATATTCTGACTCTACCATATATATATTTAGCAGATTAAAAATGGTATAATAAGAGTAATGACTTGTTCAATCACATGTTCCGTCTATTTCAGGAGTCTCGATGAAATACCAAACCAGGGAAGCGTTTACTTTAATAATTCCCATTACTGACCATATAATTGGCCATTTGTTAAAGAAAAGTAACCTTATTGAAGAGTGTTGGAGATAGACAAATTGCAGTCAACTATGAATGTACGAATGCCCTAAACACGAAGCAATATCTTATGTCCATATGCTAGCTGAGCTTCTCCTTTTCTTATAATTAGTTGGATTAAATTGTATTCTCGAACTGTTGCCTTCAGTGACTGTACTTGGAATTTTACTTGCTTCTTTATTCTCAGCTTTTAATTACCATCTCTTGCTGGTGAAAATGACATATTCTAATCAATGTTAAGATAGCAACATGGTTTATAGTCTATTACTTGAAAAGGATATATATTACAAAAAGTGCTCATATTAATCTCAATTCAAATCTTAACATGGTTTTTAATTATTTATTCAATCATTAAATCTTATTTTAATTATCTTAATTATGACTTATATGAAACAATTGAATATATTACCTCAGAATTTTAGTTTAATTGAACCATAATTTTTTCTTTTTTATATATTTGAAATTTTTATATATATATATAAAAAAAGGATCATCAGAATTTCACTTAGCATTCGTTTTGTTGTCCTAAATTGAGTGTAATGACTAGTTATGCTGACTAGGTTTAATCGAATTACATATGTTTAGTTTTTTCTGGATATTTTAATAAAAATAAAGCTTATAAAAAAAATCATCAAAATTTAAATTTTATTTAAAATGGTTAATTTAATTGACAAAAGTAAGAGTCTCATTTTTATCAATTAAAGTTTAACTAGTTATCGCGCATTGTACGAATTATTTATTATTTTAATAATATAAATTTATATATATTTTTATATTTTATATTTTTATAATTGTATTATAAAATTTTATTAATGATAAAGTTTTAATTAATTATAATTTTATTTTTAATGTGGATAAATAAATAAGTTAATTAATATATTATTTTTAAATCATGAATAGAAGCTAATTATAATTTTCATATTTTATAAATATTAAATGATTTCATACGCTAAATCTTTTATAAGAACATCTATTTTTGAAGCATAATATATACTTACATGCACAAATAGATAAGATTTGACAAATAATTTATCACACTTAAATATCAAGATTTTGAAAAAAAAAATTAAAAATATAATTATATAAAGACTAATTAAATTACCGCAATAAGCTAGTGACAAGAGAGAGATTTTAATAAGCATTATATTCAATGTCCAAAAAAAGTGAGAAATGAATTCATTTTTTAGTATTAATTAATTTTATTAAATTTTAAAATTTAAAATTTAATAAATAATAGATTAATTGTATTTTTTAATTAGTTTATATATACATATTATTTGATAAAAAATAAAATTAATATTCAATATCTTTCTTTACTATGAATTTTAAAATTTAACAAGATATATCGACTCAAGTGGATTTTAAATGATTATTATCTCTATATCCTTATTTGTATATTAATTAATTAATATTTTTTTGTCATGTGGCATATCAATTAATCAATATCTTTTACCAAGTAGCATTTTTGTCTGTTATGCTTATACAAATCAGTAGAAGATAATGACAATTGGCTGACGAATGACATATTTTAAAATTAGTTACTTAAATAGGTAACATTCATTTGTAAGCTTATATGTATACTTTAATTTTAATATATATATATACCCACCATAAATCGAGTCAAATGATCAGCGCTTAGATAGAGAGTCAAACGGGACAATTAAAGTGTCAGTGCTCAGTCAAATAGTCAGATTGAGTAGGGGATTGCGTGGGGAACCCACACCGAGCAGAAAGATGCTTAAGCAACCTAGAACTCGGACCGAACAGAACTCGAAGCGAGCAGCTAAGAAAGAAGAGTAGAGTGACAACGCTTACTCGGTGAGTTGAGCATCAACTCTACCTAGCGTTGGCAAGGCCAGTCAAAGATAACGCCGTATCTTTAGAAGAGAAATTCAAGATATTAACCTAATATTCGAGATTTATGTAGATAGCTATAACGACTACTTAGTTTTTGATCTATAAATATGAGAAACAACCATTAATTAAGTATTTTTATTCTACCAAAATTACTGTAAAATTCTCATCACTTTCATTCTCTCTACTTTCAAACAAATTCTAATTTGAGCGTTAGAGTGGTTGGCTAGAAGACCACTAATCTCACTACTTTCCTATTTTATAGGCTTACTTGGAGATTACTTTGCGCTGGGACTGATTTTCAGATGCTCATAGCAGTATCAGACACTTATTATAAATATTAAAAGAAAAAAAATTCCTAACTTTATGCATTAAGATTATATTTTTTTTATATCTTTAAGAATAAAGTAATGGGCAATGGAAGATGTAAATTGAAGCTTAAAGACTATTATTAGATTGGAAGAAACACAAAATGGGTTTGGTATGGTGAGTCGTGTAGATGAAAAATTAAAGAGGAATCTATCCCATTAGGATGAGAATGAGAACATATGTAGGAGGCCGCCAGGTCGGCCTGTTTGCTTCTCACTCCCAGGACCAGCACACAATCAATGGCAGCAAAGTCAAAACTCGAACCTAACTAAGAAGTAAGAAAATGCCCTCTAAGTGCCTCATATTTATATTTTTATTTAAAGAAAAATTTTGAAAATAACTAAAAATAGCAGTAATGATGCATAGGTATTGAAGAGAAAATCGATCACAAGCTGATGATCATTTTGCTTTCTCTTATAGTCTCGGACCAACCGGCCTCTTGGGTCTTTTAATTAGTGCAGAAGAAATATAGAGAGATAAACCAAAAATGATGAAAAGGACAAGCTCACATGAGCCGAACCAGATCACTCATGGGCCCCTACGTATAATCCTTCTCTCTCAATTCTCAATTCATGGGTCTTTCTTTAATAGCTGAAAAAAGCAAGAAAATTTATATTACTGCTGCTCTAGGTGAGAGAGAAGCTTCGAGGGAGGTAACTTGGAAGCAAAAACCCTCACTCTTTCTCTCTGTGTGGTAGCTAGGTCAACAACAAGGGCAACTTGCTCCCTTTCATGTGTGTAATGAATTATCCATGGCTTGTCTTGTTTAGGGTTTTGGAGTGCTATTTTTGGTCAAAGAAGAAGGCACCGTCCGTTTGGTTGTACTGAGACAGCTCCCTTTTGCTTCTCTTGTGGCCTCACAGATCTTGAAGCAAAATCTTCCAATCAAGAATACAAATCTTTAACAGGTATGCCCTTGTTTGAGCTCATTTCGCTATAATTGAAGTCCTGATCTCCCAACTTTTCCTTTAACTTTCTTTTCTCCGTCATCATTTTTTTTTTCTTGTGGTTGGATTTTTATTCTCCAAGATCTACTGTGATAAGAGGCTCAAGAATTCGAGGTGGGTCATCATGAACTTTGTTGAACAAGAAAGAGGGTATTGTTATAAAGAAGAACAAGAAGAAGAAGAAGAGGAAGAAGAGATGATGCCAAGCAAGCTCCCTTTTTCTTCTCCCTCATCTTCATCTTCTTCTTCCACCAAGTACAGAAATTTTCTGCCACAACACCAGAATCTGTGGCTTGGGTCATCCGAATCTCAACAAGAATACAAAAACCAAGAATCATCATCTCTCAATTTTGACAACAGACTAGAGCTCATGGACCTATCACTGGGGAACGACAATGGAACTGTTAATACCGGTGGTAGTACTAATGAGTCTATTGAGAGGGAGCATATGTTTGATAAAGTAGTGACCCCAAGCGATGTAGGCAAGCTAAACCGGCTCGTGATACCAAAGCAACACGCAGAGAAGTACTTTCCCCTCGACTCAACGTCTAACGAGAAAGGCCTCCTCTTGAATTTTGAAGACCGGAACGGCAAGCCGTGGCGATTCCGGTATTCTTATTGGAACAGTAGCCAGAGCTATGTGATGACCAAAGGGTGGAGCCGGTTCGTCAAGGAAAAGAAGCTTGATGCAGGCGATGTCGTGTCATTTCAGCGAGGCGTGGGTGAGTCAGGGAAGCACCGTTTGTACATAGACTGGAGACGCAGGCCTAATGCACCAGATCCAACATCATTTGCACATTTAGAGCTGCAAAATCAGCTACACTTCCCACAGTCGGTGAGGTGGGGCAGGCTTTACTCGTTGCCTCAGCCTTTGTCGTCTTTTCCACGACCATATGAACAACCTCAATTCCAGCATTTGAGTTATAGTATTCATCATCATCCTTATCATCATCAACATCATTATCATCAACAACCGCAGTATTACTTAAGGCCAGCAGGGGCACTTCCAATTGAGGCAGTGCACCAACAAGGAGGGGATCAAGCACGAATGGTGATTGATTCAGTTCCAGTTGTTCATGGTAGAAATGTGGGAAAGCGGCTGAGGCTCTTCGGTGTAAACATGGAGTGTCCCACACAAGACGATCACTCTTCTTCATCTTCTTTTTCTGGTACCATACAAGCACATGGCAGCAGCACAACCATGGGTTCATTCTCGCGTCATTTAGCTCCTTTATCTCTTCAGCCTTACCAGTCAAGGGTAGCCAGTAGCGGTCCAATGACAACAACGCAAGAAGCTGAGTTTTCAAAGAAAGGAAAGACTTCCTTGTCTTTTGATTTGGATCTTTGATGATGACATATACATCGATCAAGCGAAGAAGCTAGAGATATATATACCACTTCTTCTGTTAGTAGCGCTACTCCACATCTAATTTTGCCATATGGGTACTGAATATTTGATAAGAAAAAAAAAATTAAGCCTTTTTGGGTTTCTTAATTTCCCTTCTTCCTTTAAGTTGTTCTAATTGTCAGTACATCATCAAGTTTACCTGCGATTCGGGTTTGTGGAGAGCTAGCAGTGCAATATCTATACATATATATATGTGGAGTTGAAAATATATCCCTTTCCGCTTTTACTTTAAAATAAACTTTGTATAATTTTACATACATATTCACAAATAATTTAATAGCACATTTTCATCATGTTAATTTTATCGATTGACATTTTTTTTTGCCTTTAGTAGAGCCTGGATCTTGGCGATAACTGTATACATTCTGGATGGTCTCTTCCCAGTTTGTTTGGGTTACATTTGTTTCCTCTCCTTGGATATCAACTGTACTTTCTCTTTTTCTCTATGACAGTGATCATATGGTACATTGGTAGAGATGATGGATGGAAATATATAAAGAGAGTGCAATATTATAGTCTTTTTCTTCTTTTTTCTCTTTTGTTCCTATTTCCTTACTAGGATAATGTTGTAGCTAGCTGCTGCTGCTGCTGCTTAGTTAAGAGGGAAGGATTGCAGGTGATGTGCAGAAAAGTTTGCAGCGCTGTAAAAGGTAGCTGCTGTATTCTTACTCTCCAACTTTTATTTACTCATTATTTTAATAGATCCAATCTATGCTACCTTCTCATAAAACACAGTTAGCTAGCTACGTACCCATATCTTTCTCGGTAATTCATGTTCTCTCTTTACAGCCCACTTTCTTGTCTGGAGTAATTGGAGCACACCCACAAAAAGTCCTTTTATGTTGAAAGAGATTTCTCAGATCAGGTATCTCCTCAATCAATACTGGATTCCACTCAACCTTTGTTTAGTGTCTTTTGAATTTCACTTTCTCTATGAAAATCTTCTGTAATATAATTCTCTCTCTCTTTATGTGATGGTTATATTCAATATCTTATGGTTAATTAAGACTTCACCTAGCCTTACCAATACCAAGCTATTTGCATTGGCTGTTGGCCAGCTGAAATATTAACTACTGGTTTCTTTTCTTTAGTGTATGTTAGTGGTTTTTAATTTCAATTTAATTGGCTAGTACTTCTGTGCTTTTGAAACTTAATTAGCTAAGATTATACAGTTAAGTTTTCAGAAATATGCCGTATTAATGTCGGCTATGTTAAAATATTGCTTATAATAAATCTGGGCAGGGAGATTTATATCTTCCATAAGTTTTCCAATTCCATAGCACTGTTCTTTATTGGATCTAGCTAGCCACCTCATTTTGATTGAAAAGGAATTTATTTATTTTTTGCCTGTCAGGCGAATGGCATCTCAAGCTTTGCTGCTTGCTTTAAACAAATCAATAAGCATCTTCAGAGTCAATAACTACTATGAAGGAAACTTAGTCTGTGGTCAAGGCCATCACTTTGAAAGTTGGAATTTGCGTTCATGAATAGAATTCCTCCAAGTCTTCTTTTATGGTATGTGTACCAGATTTCATGTTAAAGACTTAAGCTTAAATTAATGAAAATTTAAAAAAGAAAAACTTAATTTTTGGATTTGAAGAGCGTAAGTTAATTTGACTAATAATTTTCTTTTTAATATATATTCCTTTTACTCCATAAAATATTTTGGAAACAAAAATATTTTTATATGTCTAAAAGAGAAGCAAAATATTTAGATTGATGAGTATAATTCTTTAAATTCTAATATATAGTATCTTATTTACAAATTTAAGTAAAGTAGAATGAAAAAAAAAAGAAATTAACAAAATAGTTAAAACACTTTTTGATTTGATTTACTTATATCTCAGCAACTAATTAAATGAGATTAAAAAATTTTCTTGGAACTCTAAAACATTATCTTTGATTGATGAATGATTTTGCACAATACACATATATACTGTATTTATATATAAAATCATGTGTTTTCGTGGTGTTATATTTATTTATTTTTATTTATTGCATTTAGATTTTTCTTTTATTTAAAATTAACTATCCCATTTAGAAAATTAATGGGAATTAATTATTTTTTTCAGATTTACTTTTTATCTCTACTAAATATAATAAATATCTATAGGAATAATTAAGTGAAATAAATGATAATTTAGTCAATTATTAATATGTTTGGAATTATCCAATAAACTCAAATAATGTGATAGATAAAAATAGATAGAGATAATAACATTTTTAAAATATATATTTATGTGAAAATGCATGTTAATTTAGTCAAAAAAAAAAAAAAAATTCTAATGATCAATGTTTGAAGCCGCAAATCAATTATGGGTGACTGAGTTATTGATTTTGGAAGAACTATTAAATCCAACACATTTAAATTAAGGACTTCTAAGTGGTGTACAATTTCATTTTAATTAGACAACAAAAACGGCTTCATCATGGTTTCTAAGGTGAAGTAGCCAATCAATGCATGTCCAAGAGTAAGAATTATCCATTGTTTGCCCATGCAATTTCCACATTAATGAAGCTAAAATAATAGTTATACTACACTAATTAGCCGCAAAATGCACAGTATGCCAAGTTAAATATAATTACTGCAGAATGTGCCAGTTGATTAAATGTTTTCTCAATTTGACTACATGAGATTAATACTTCCAAATTTCAATAGCCTCCATTTGAATAGATGGGTATTGAAATTTGATATCATATTAAAGTTTTATGATTTTTTATTTTACAATATTAGGAGAAAGAAATAATTTTTTTACAAGATTTGAACTCTGATATCAAATTTATGAATTTTTATAAAAAACACTCATCTAAATTTTTATGATTTTTTTTATAACTTAAATGGATACATATCTGTGGAGAATAGATATTAAGTGTATCCTTTGAGATTAATAGCTGATATTCCTATAGGCTTTTGGAAATGAGTTGGAAAATTAGTTTAAAACCTGGAGGGATTATGTTTTAATTAGAAGTGCAGGTCTTGGCTTATGTACGCATTGCTAATCAATTGTGCCTATATGAAATGCAAATTAACTATATCTTGACTGTATCAGCTAAGCCAATATCATTGATGCTTTCTGTGTATTAAGAAATCCAGGTCTCTCTCTCTCTCTCTCTCTCTCTCTCTCTCTCTCTCTCTATATATATATATATATTTATATATATTCCATGGTCATGATACTTATAACTCGTATCTAATAATAGAGCAAATAATTTTGTTTTTAGGGGAAACAACATCAATTAATTAAGAGATTGCCAGGTGATGCAGTTACATTTGATCATTCTGATACATGCATGGGATCAAACGATGCAATCTAGCTAGTAGTTCTTATGTATGATCAATTTTTTGCACATATATATTCTTGTTCATAATAACCATTGTTGTTAAATGAGCCATTTATTTAATATGATTAATGAACAAATATAAGCTCGTTAATCCATGATTCTTCTGAGCTGTGATGTTCATCGTTATTTTAAGATCACTGCATATGCATAGTTTGCTACTGTATCTAGGGCCAGATATCAGAGATCCAGGAATGATATGTACTACTGGGGAGGTAGGGGTACCCTTAAATGGGATTAAACCATCACATGCTGAATCCTCCCATTTTGTACATAGTAATGAAAGAGGCAATTGCCACTCAAATGTGGTATACCACAGAAAGAAGTGATCAACACGTTTCAAACATACATTATTTCATTTTTTTTCTGCTATAAATTAAAAATGGAAAAATGGAGGAGCAGAGCGAAGGACTGTTTTCAAGTGAAGTTCGCTAGCTGATGAAATAAGTTTCTAATAAATTAGCTATTAAGGGTTAGCATATATAGCCAACTAGATTTACTGATGCCAACACATATATATTTTTAATTAACCTTCTTGTTTACTTCCTTCATTTCCTCCAATTAATATTATATGCACAAAAGCAAAGTGAAGAGGAATAGAAACAATTGATTAATTAGCTATCCCAGCAGCTTGCCACTCCTTCTAGGTTAAAGTTAAGCACTCATTTCCAGCAACAGAAATGAATCTGTCAAGGGTTTATAATGACAAGTAGCAGACTATTTAGCAGCAGCCGAAGAAGAATAAGAAACATGAATACGCGCACATGCACACACACTAGGCTATTTATTCCCTTTACTGTCCCCTGCTCGTGGAGGCTACAGTAGCATGCATTGAGAGAGGAATTACCTAGAAAAAGCCTACGGCCGGATGTATTGCGCAGCACAAGTTTGGACTTGAAAGGGGGAATATGGAATTGCAGAAGCAACACAAATCTGGTCATTTCCTAGCTAACACCATGATAGCATGATAGCATCAACTTGATTAATCCCATTGTAAAAGAAAATTAAAGCGTCTGTCAAACATATATATTTATATATAAAATGTAAGAGCAACATGGTCCAATTATTGTAATCAAGATTCATCAATTTCAGTCACAAGATTCCAACGCTCAAAGTCTTGAAATTGAAGCCCTCCCTCCGGCCTATAAAGAAAGTGTATGTAGGTTAGGTTTAATAGGCAATAATGGATGATAAGAAAGAAGGCACATGAGTATGGTACAAAAGAAAAGAAAGTTTCTGTTCCATTTTCTTTTTTTGGGTCTTTTTATCTTCTTGTCTCAAAAATTTTGCAGGTATTGCGTGCATTGTACAACACACACTCACTAGCTAATGTTGATTTAATTTAATTTTTCTTTTTTGCATGGACCACGTTCTTGTATTTATGCATTCGCTGGATCGATCCAATACTTATAATTACTTAAATCGTACCCGCATGCTTTCTTTCCCGTTGCTTTCTTTCTCTGGCACCATACGGCTACTTGTATAAGCCTCTTTGATATGAAAATAACATGAGAGAGAATCAGCAGCAGCAACTGTGTTTGCTTTCATTTACCATTACAGTATGGTTATAGACTTATGGTTGCTATATATTCTACCTTGCTTTTGTATTTAGCAATAATTTTCATCTTTTTATCAGATACAACAGTGATTCTGCAATAATCCATCTCTGCTAGCTCTTTCCAATATTATTCTTTCAGAAGGTTAATTGGTGCAAGAGATAGACAGACAGGGCTAGGAACTTGATCAAAACCCTAGACATCAAAGTGGTGCCTTACAATTTAAAAGAGCCTTAAATTTCATTGCCACTAAAATGGTACGGCAGCTAACGATCCATTTGGTTACTCTCCTGTTGGTTTATCATACGTATGCACTCCAAGAAACAGGCAAATTTCCTGTCACACTAAAAGGAGTCTGAAGACTCATCGGCGTTTGCTTTGTTATATAAATTTGGTACGGTGGTGAAGTGCCGTATGCGGGACATAGGAAGGGAAGGTGTGGTTTCCAGTCCTTTCCAGGGCTCATTCGCTGGATTTTCTACCTATTATGAGTCCTAATAATTTGTCTCCGTCTGGAGAGCATCCAAGTTTGGAGCCACGTTCATGTGTTATAAATCCTAATTTGTCTCAATCTTCAGAGAGAGATCTCCATGTGAAATAAATATCCAAATCAAATAATCAATGAACTTTAATTAAGTGATATTAGAGTCAATCTCCAAATTATAAGGGTCGAATTCGAATTCCCTCAAAGCTAATTGTAAAAACAAAAGCCATCCAGGATTAACTTACATATTTAATATAGTTATAATATAAAGTAACACCATTTGAAAATAAAAATAAAAAAAAATGTTTTCTTGTCTTTTATTTTTCAATTTATAATTATATACTCATGACATATAATGTAAAAGACATTGACCAATTAATTTTCTTGGAATTGTGGATATCAATAAACTTAATAATAATTTATTTATTTTTCTCTTTCTGCGATCCAAGGGAGGGAGAAGCAATCTATAGATTCTATACTAGGAGAACGAGATGCTTAGCTACTGGCATAAGCATTTCTCCTCCTTTTGCTTTATCCCTGTTGAATGGACAATTATAATTTACCCATTATTAAATTATGTTTCCATTGAGCTGCCTGAAAATAAAATAGGGAAAGAAAAGAAAAGAAAAGAAAATGGGCCTTGATCAAAAAACAAAAGAATATGGTCCAATCTGCTTTTTGGGCTGTTTTTGGATTTAGATAGTTTTAGGCTTTAGGCCCATGTTTCATCCTCAGTTCAATAGTTAAAGAGGCGAAAATATGAAAAGAGAGGAAGAAGCTCAGAGCAGTTTTTTAGACAGAGGTGCGAGGCGCAGAGGGAGAAGAGATGAAGTACAGATGTGTAGAGTGTGGATTTGGAATCAAAACACTGTTTGTGCAATACTCTCCGGGAAACATTCGACTCATGAAATGCGTAAAGATCTTCTTTTTTATATTATTTATTTTTATTTTTCTCTTAAATCTCATTTTCAATATCTATATTTATTTATTTTTTGTCTTTTTTTTTTTTAACAGGAGAATTGCAAAGCAGTTGCAGACGAGTATATAGAATGTGAACGCATGGTATATTTGATTTTTCTTTTACTGTAATTGCTCTACCTCTCTGTGCGTTGGCTCAGTGAAAGTTTTTATGCATTTTTTTGGGGAATTTATGCAGATTATTCTGATTGATTTAATTCTGCACAAGCCAAAAGCATATAGACATCTTCTTCATAATGTGCTTAATCAAGGAACTGTGAAATTAGAGGTACAAGCAGCTCACTTTGATTATTTCCTATATTATTCATGTCTTTTAACAGTTAGATCAATGATTTTTCTAATATATCTCAAGTGAATGGATGCTTTTTTCAGTACAAGTTCAAATTTTCTCATTACTGTTTGTATGATGTTGGTCGAATTGCAAGCTTAATATCTTTCCTTTGTAGTGCATCTGCACAGAATGCTTACTAGATTTTATCTGGGTTGATTTGGTCATGAATTATGGGTTTCGTGATGTAATTTATGTAGTTTCTGTTCAACTTTTTATGCTGGGCTGAACAAACATTGACAGTAATTTGAGGCTGCTTTGCAGGGCTTGTTGTGGAAGTCTACCATCATTTTTCTTCTTTTGGATGCTTGTATCCATTTTCATTTAGATGATATTCTTGTTTCATCATGTTGTTAGTTCTATAAACTTGTGATACATGAACTATATGTTGACTGCCTTAGCAATCCTAGATAGAAGTCTACTTCTGCAAAGAAATGAGGAAGAGCAGAGTTCTTCCTTGAGCTTTTCTTCATTGGTTTGGAGATCTCAACAGGTCAGTACTGTTAGAGGGAGGCAAATAAAATTTTACTGTTTTACTTTTTCGGGTATGAACTTTGAATCATCTGTAACTTTTGACAATTCAGTTCTACTATTGTCTATTCTAGATATTCTTGGACGTCCTTGTTGGAAACCTTATCTTCCTTTGCGTTTTTCTTCTTGCAATAAGGATTTTACTCAACACTTCAGTTGGATTTTCCAGGTAAACATTTATGTAATTTTCAAGGTTCTTTCTTCTCTGTCTTCACAGACATGTTGGGCTGACACTACGTAGAGTATTGTTCATTGGTAACATTTTTCATGTGTGCCACTCATTTTATAGGTTATCTTTGAGTATGTATTAGTAGCAAAAACCCCTTTAGTAAATTATGTTATGTGTGACTAACAAATAAATTTGGATGGATGGAGTGGTAAGGAGTAGGGGAGAGCACATTTCGGTTTAAACCGAAAAATCGAACCGAACTGAGTCAATTCGGTTTAATCGGTTCGGTTTTAAAATTCAATCGGTTCGGTTCGGTTTATAAATTTTGATAATTTCGGTTAATCAGTTTGGTTCGATTATTTTCATAAAAAATAAAAAAAAAAACTGAATCAAACCGAAATTACTATATATATATATATATATATATATATCAAGAAAACCCTAAGATTTTTGAGTTTTGATTTCTATGTTTTTTTTGTTTAATGTTTTTGTTATTGAGATTTAATGTTAAAAATATTAAATTTTACAAAATTCGGTTTGATCAGTTTAAAACCGAACCAAACCGATATTTATCGGTTTGGTTTTCTCTTAATAATCGGTTTGGTTCGGTTTTTAAAATTTTTGATTTTTAGTTTTCGGTTTTATCGGATTGGTTCGGTTCGGTTGACTGTTTGCACACCCCTAGTAAGGAGTTTTGAAGGAACTGTCACTACTTAAAAGATAGTGTTGATCTATCATTATCTGTAGTTTGGATTCACTTGAAACTAGGATGTTGAGATTAATAATTGGAATGAATAGGAAAATAAAAGGTCCTGTGGGAAATTTTTCGTAACATGGGAATTTAGAGTTATCTTTATGAGGGAAGCCGAGTGAAAGAACTGTCTATAATTGTTGAGTAAATTGGCTAATGAATGCAAAATAGAAAGTAGGTTTTTTTATATCCAACCTTGAAATGTTGCATATGTTGCTGTCTAGATTTCTATACTGACATTTTAAATCCGGTTAATTCCCACTACCAAAGAGTGTAAAAGAGGATCATAATCTTACTTATTTTTCCTACAATTTTCAGGTGTGGAAATCTGTTGCTCTCAATCCTTGTTTCAAGTTACTTAAAGATTTTTCTCGTCGCCATGATGGTATAGTTTTTTAATATTGCTTTGGAAAATGAACATATTATGGCTTTAACACTTTCACCTTTTGTGGTCCTCTTGGCTTCACTATCTACTATATACTTGTAGTGTGGTTCAATCTGATTTTCGACATGCATTCTACAGGTCTGGGAATTTCCATCTTCTGTGATTTTCATCATTGATTTATTTGTTTTATCTTCCAATGTAGTGGCATTAAAAGGTCAGATACCAAGTATATACTTTCCTTAGAATTATTAATTGTTTTATGCCCCAGATTTTACAATGTTGTCTTACTAGTTATTTTTATATGATGTTTCTCTTCTTCACGCTAAAAGGATTGTAAACATATGTGACTGTGTGGCAACTATTTTCTCTGATGCAAGCCTGGAATGCTTACTAATCTGTTTAGTGACCCTGATATTGTTTCAGAATGTGGATACTGAATTCCAGAAATAGTGCAGTCAATCCCATTTGTAACATTTGACATACATATCTGTTGTACTTCAAATTTAAAAATGTTTGTCAAATTCATCTCAGCGTAGAGGTTTTCTCACACAATTTAGGGGATGAGGTGGTATTGTCATCAGAATATAGGAGATTTATAAAAGCATTCTAGTAAAATTTAATTCCCACATTAGTTGTTTACTGTTCTCAATTCTTATTTCCTTAGTTTCCTATCTATTTTTCTTATGGTCCACAGATTTCTTTATGAGATCTGTGTGCTTTAATAAAAACTAATGGAGGAAATTGTACTGGATGTCATTGAGCTTGTCTATTAGTTTGCCATGGGCCTGAAGTTGCTGAACTTTTATTTGCATTTCTTCTGTTAGTTACAGATGTTTTTCTAACAAGCATTGAACTTTGCAATAGTGTTTCATTCTGGTCCACCATCAGGCTATAAAAAAGCTTCAACTGAATTCTGATGTGGCAGCCACATTATTTTGTGACCAAAATGGCTGGAAAATTTTCCTTCCAAAAGGAAGCACTAGTATTTCTAAGGCGAATAAAATTCAGGAAGAGAAGACTGCGGCATTCTTTATTTCTCGAGGCAGTACAACCTCTTAAGCAGAGGTGAGTCTTAGTGCATTTGTGAC